>NC_056733.1:523260695-523560695 GCF_019279795.1 Protopterus annectens
GGATCTGATTCCCCCTTGCTTGCTGATGTATCAGACCACTGACATGTTGTCTATTTGAATCGCAATTATTCCCAAGGGGAGTGTTTCTTGGAATGCTTGCAACACTAACAGCACTGCCCTCATCTCTAGAACACCAATGTGCAAATTAGCCTCCAGCTGGGACCAAGTGCCTTGGACTGTCTTTCCCAGATAATGCCCCCCCCCCCCCCATCTGGGACACGTCTGTGGTCACTATGGCTTGGGGCTGGGGATGGACAAAGGGTCAGC
The DNA here is from genome assembly GCF_019279795.1 of Protopterus annectens. Lineage (NCBI taxonomy): Eukaryota > Metazoa > Chordata > Ceratodontiformes > Protopteridae > Protopterus > Protopterus annectens. The sequence continues at coordinate 523,260,963 of NC_056733.1, forward strand.
CCGACAAAATTTCACTGGAGTGAAGCCGCCAACTTAGGTATTTCTTGCATAGATTGGTGATCATTACCAGATGGGACATTGGTTGATTCAGTAAGGACCACTGAGATGCCAAGAGCCACTGGAGGATCTGCATGTGATATCTCACAAAGTGAACTAAAGAGATAGAGGCTGACATTTATCCTAGAGATTGTAACAACTGTCTTGCAGTCACCTTTTTGCTGTGAATAATCTGACTGACTTGAGATTTTATTCTTTGAATTCTTTTTGGGGGTAAGAGACACAATGCCGGTGTTTGTGTTTAGCATCGCTCCTATGAATTCTAACTGCTGTGCTGGCTCTAGATGGGATTTTTCCTAGTTTCCAGTGATCCCCAATGGGAGCAAATGTGAAGAACGTAGTTTTTTGCCTGTAACAGTAGATGCCTGGTGGGAGCAGTAATGAGCCAGTCGTCTAAGTATGGAAACATGCAGAATCCTTGCAGTCCTAAGTGAGCTGCTACCACTGCCATGCATTTGGTGAACACCCTGGGGATTGTGGTGAGACAAAGGGCAGGGCTCTGAACTGATAATGACTGGCTCCTAGCCAGAAGTGCAGGAATCTTCTGGAGCGCGTGTTCATTTTTACGTGATAATACACATCCTGAAGATCTACTGAGCACATCCAATCATCTTTTCCTAAGAATGGAAGTATAGACTGACCGTGACCATCTGGAATTTGGTTTGTTGAAATGACTTGTTCAACACAGTGAGATCCAAAATCGGTCTCCAGTCTCATGTTTTTTTTGGCACTAAAAAGAATCTTGAGATCCTATTTGTTCTGGAGGGACTGCTTGGATGACTCTTTCCTCGAGCAGTTTTTGAATTTCTTAGACTGTTGCATCCCTGACACTGGGTGGAACATCTGAGATTCTCTTTGGCTGTCTGGGTTGTTTTGAAAATGGAGTATTGCAACCTCTGGTTATAATCTTCTGCACCCAATTGTCCATTGTTATGTTTAGCCAGGCAGACAGGTGCAGGGATAATCATCCCCCAACTGCTTCCAGAGGGTGGCAATCGGGCCTCCATTCAGGAGCGCTGATAGGAGTTACCTGGAAATTAATCCCTGGAACCCTGATTTTGCGGGCCAACTCTGCCTTGAGCATGGCATCTTCCATTGTAACTTCCCCCTCTGCCCCAGGGGGAATCGTTGCCACATGAGTCCTGGAAAAGCCCTTGGAACTTTTTGAACCACAGCTTCCCACTCCTCTGGTTCCAGGAGTAAGACCATCGAGGGTTGGAAAAGTGCACACCCATGGCAGAAAGGGTCTTTCCATCCTTCTCACATCTGGAAAGAGTCTCTCTAACTTTGGGGCCAAAAAGGTATGTTCCGTCAAAAGGAGCATTGACAAAAGGAGACTGGAATGGCCCCGCAAATTTACATAAGCGCATCCAGGTGTGTCTCCTTATGGCTACACCAAAACCCACTGACCTAGTCATCCCTTCAGCTGCATGCGCAATGAGCCTCATGGATGAATTACATACTGATTCAACTGTTGCCAGCTGGGAAGCTACTTTATCCTGCACTCCCTCAGCTATGGCCCCTGTCAGGGTGTCTGATAGCTCCTTTACAGGTCTCATTGTAGTCTCGTAAAATGTACCATGAAGTTCAAGGACCTGAGCACAAAGGTCGATGAAGCATATACGCGCTTCCCTAATATATCCATTGTCCCAGACTCTTTGTTAGGAGGATGGATATTATGACTTTCATCAGCAAGTTCCTTTTTAGTGGCAACTGCAACCACCATGGCATTTACTGGTATCCCTTTATCCCAGTGTTGATGATCCTCAGGAGCTGACAAAATCGAGTCTGGTCTCTTGGGACAGGCTCAGTGGAATGAGGAATCTTCCAAGCCCGCTGCACAATCAGTTTAATTAGATCGTCAGCAGGTGGGGAGATCCAACAGGTAGATGGTCAGGCACGGAAAGCCTGCAGGTATACCAATTCCTCCGAGGAAGGTTGACGGGAAATCCAGCCACCCGTCTGTTTCAGGATTTCTAAAATGTCTCCAAATGAGATTTCTTCCGGGGGTACCTTGGGGAACCTTCCCCTTCATCGAAATTAGTATCTGCTGTGTAAGACTCTTTGGGAGAGTCCAAGTGCTTCCCTTGCATTTTCTTTTCAGGGGCACTTTTCGAGGGATGGGCCGGACAGGTGTCTGAAGAGAACATGAGGTTTCAGTGCTCACTGTCCCAGGTCAGAGGCTGGAGGTAGCTCTGAGTGAGGGGAAAGGATCAGGAGGATGGCCCGACAAGGGTGGCATCGACTGTGAGCACACAGTGGACAAGGTCCTCTCCATGGCCTGGAAAGCAGGCCTCCCCATAGAGGAATGGAAGCCCAAAAGCGAGACAGACTCCTTGGAACAGTGGTCCCACCCAGCACCAAGGAAGCCACCACCAAAGACGAAGCAGGAGTTGAGCTCACATGTGCTCATGCCCCAAGGAGTACGACAGCCCTGAAAACACTGGAGTGGATCTACACTCCCTGGAACTGGCAGTGAAGCTTTGACCCCAAGAGGTCTCCGGATCCGACAGAACCAAAAAGGTCAGAGTATTTACTGGTGCCGGAGATGAAGATCTGAGTGGTGCCAACACAGTCGAAACCGGGACTGTCGAAGCCGTGAACTCTGAAGGCTCAGTTGGAGTCATAAGAGGAACAAAAACTCAGGAAGAAACAGGTAAGGTTCCACGACTAGAAACCGATGAAGTAGGTAATTCCCTAACCACCAGGAGCTGGTCCACCAGCCTCATAACATCAGACTCCATAAGACTCTTGGTGGAACGGACCAAACAGACCGACAGGAATCTAAGTCTTTCCAAGAAAGAGCTTGGAGGTCAGTCTAGAAAAGGGTGCATTAATGGGGAGTATCTTGTTTGGGGCCTGTATTTAAAAGAAACTTCCATAGGCTCTGCAGCAGATGGAACCAAGGACTGAGAAGGCAACGAAGGCACAATGTCCGAAATGATTTTTGGAGACGATATACTCAGTGCAGGAGCCAGCACCAATGGCACTGAATGGTCAAGTAATTCCTCTTTTGGTTCCAAGGAAACTATGGGAACCTGGGAAGTTTTTATGAGTTTAGCAGGTGGTGCCAACGAAACTGTCGGAACTGAAAAGCTCCTCTTCTTAGATCCCTCATGTTTCCTGGAAGAGGATCAGTTTTAGATTTTGTAGATGCAGGTATGGCCTCGTCGAAATCTGATTTTATAAGGCCCTTCAGAACCAACTTATTTTTTCTTTCTACAAGGGCCTGGTGACTGAAGCCATGACAAACAGCACAGTCTTCTTGAAAATGCACCGGGCCCAAGCAGTAGACACATACAGAGGGTCCATCAGAATTTGGTAATTTTTCTATTACACTTCTGGCATCTTTTGAAGCCAGAAGTTCCTTTAGCTTTCTCTGCCATATCAGAAGGCATATGCACCCACACACACACACAGAGAGAGAGAGAAAAAAGTGGTAAGCTAAATATTACTGTTTTTTTTTTAGCTAAGTAAAAAGAAAGAAATGTACCAACAATGGTACGGAAGGGTTACCATAGCGGTAAACAGACAGAAAAAGTACCAACAATGGTACTGAAGGTTTACCGTAAAGGTAGACAGCAAAAGTGAAAGCAAAGAGACTACCAATGATGGTATTAAGAAAAAAAACACTGAAGTGTTAAATAAATAGCCTAGAGGAGCTGGGTAAGCCACAAGAAAATAAGGAACAAGACATAAGGGTTTTTAACAAAAGAAAACTTACAGTTCTAGATGAAAACGATTCACTCGAGAGTTGACAGGAAAAATGCATCTGGCACTAAAAGTGGCAAATGAGATCTGAGGTAATCCTTAGAGGAGCATTATGGGTAAGGTTGAGCTTGAGAGTTTTTGGAAGGCGAGAGCTGGAATAATGGCAGAGTCGGTTCCAAGATATGGAACCAAACCTCACAGTCAAGGATTAAGTGAAGACTGACAACATCAGATCTAAGCATATGAGATTTGGGAGACATAGATTAAAGAGTGATACAGTGCACAGTGACTGAAACTGTGGATGAATTTAATGATCCAGGTACATGGGTAGATCCAGCTTTACGTTTTTATGATTCTAACAACCAATCGGTTAAACACAGTCATAAAAATATGGGCTACATAAAAAGATTTATAAAGTCTAAAAACCTGGTTCATCCATCTTGCTCCTGCATTCGTGCATAAGCCACAACTCCTAAAGATTCTCTACACATAACAGAGGAACTTCTTCTATTGTAATTATGTAAATGTAACTTACAATTTGTCTTCCTGTAGTAGTAGACTAACACCTTCTGCTTCAATCAATGAATGACTGAAGCTACTCCACTAATCACTAACTCTTCCTCTTCATTCCACCTTCTTTCGTAACTTTCAAGTCTTTCTTCACTTTTCAGCCAATAATTTTCTTTTATCTCCTGATTCCAATTTCTCTCCTGCAGAAACTTTTCTTTGCAGCAGTTACTGAAATTACATGTATTTTTGTCACTTTAAATGGCTCCAGGTTGTATTTGGGAGTGTGTTTGCGATTTAATCCCTGAATCACTGCTGTCTGTGAGGTTGCTAGGCATCAGAATATATGGTGCAGACAGTGATGGATCCTACTTAGCCCCTCCTCCACACAGGGACCAGACTGTAGGCCTGTGTCCATGTCATGCAATTCTCCAGATTTATCTACCAAATGAGTCACGTTCTCTCCTTAAACAGGCAAATAAAATAAAAAAATAAAATAAAACAGATATGGTACAGCCATACTAGTAAGCACTACTTAACACATTAAAACAGCTACTTATTGTAAGAAGTGGCACATACAGAGTGCAAGAAAAGGCAGTGAGAATCAAACTCAATACATCTACTAATTTAAATACATTTATTAACTAGAAATAAATAGTTGGGATGTCTCATTTACAGCAGAGTCCAAAGGAAAGCAAATCTCTGGAAAGGTAGCACAAAATCAAGCAAACATGACACAGTCACATAAGCATAAACTGAGATTAGCAGTATGCAAAACTTGAAAACTGAGACAATACAGACTATAATAAAGAAAGTTATAGAAAACATAAGAACCATTAAAAATATAAACATTATACCTGTAGTGATAAATGTATTAGTACCATTAAGTGCAATATATTCCAGAGAGGCTAGCATTAAAGCAAGATGGGTGGCATACAGAATGTGGGCTTATGTAATCATGGAGAGATTCAGCATCCAAAGAGGAAAATGGGAAAAAAAGGAGAAGGAAAAATCATTACTAGAGAAATTAACCTTCAATAGCCATACCATTTATGAGGCACTGTCAAATGCAAATTTTAATTTAGGCAATCAGTCAGCATAGACTTGATAGGCTTCTGTTGAGATGCTTCTGAGATGGTGAGAGAGTCTATTCCACAGCCTGGCTATAACAACAGAAAACCTAGAGGTATCTGACGTTTTTTAGATTTGGGTTTGGTGGCTAGCTCTCTCAATGCAGTAATGTTCTAAGTTCAGGAGGGGTATATCTCCATGTAACAGTGTTGACTAATGAAGTGCATACACTGGAAAAGACGAGCTTGTGAGCAAGCAATAACTGAGCGACAGCTACGGTCAAAACAGATCCTGCAGAGATAGATAATGATGTTCCCAGCCAGTGAGTACAGCAGTGAATCTGGAGATTCTAAGTCTGTTCAAAACTGTGGTTGCAGACAACAGAATCCTGTTAAGAAATGTGATGCGTATATGAGGGCAGATAGGAGACAACAGCTACGGCAGATCTTGCATTGTTTGTGAGGAATATGTTAGGCTTATGAAGCTTGCCAAGTTTTGTATTGTTTTGGTGATGATCATTTTTAAATGCAAGTCAAATTTTAGCCATCAGAAATGAACCCAAGGAACTTTGTACATGAAACATCTTTAATGACTACATGATTACATAAAGTAATAACAAGCTTACGGCTGATAGGGCCAGTGGCTGAGTTTGTGGAAGGACAGTTATGACAGATGTTGGAATAAGTAGTTTGCTGCTTCAGAAGTAAACATTATTACTATTACTTTTATTTTTAATTGATACATTAAGATGTAAACCCTTACTGCTGAGCCAGTCTTTAGGGAGTACAAAAACAGTCTTGAAGTATGGAGTAGACATACTTCTGTGAGTAATCTGCTAATGCAGTTGTGTAACTGTCAGTTAGTGAATTAGCTTGGAACATCTACATTGCTTAACCATGTCATTTACATGTGCCAAGAAGACAAGCGGTCTGAACACTGATTTTGTGGTATACCTATAGTCACTGTCAGGAAAAAGCAATATTGATCCATTCCATCTGACAGTTTGCTGTCCATCCAACAGGCAGCTTGAGACCCACTTATTATTATTACAAAGTGTGAGATTAAGTCTGAACTTCTGTAACCACTGTTTGACAAACAGTAAGTGATGCAGGAAGATAGCACCAAATATGTGTTTGTGTCTACATGCATGCAAATGAATTGCACTAAGTCGAAAAGTGCAGTATCAGTCTCATAAGTTGGCCTTAAACTGTGCTGGGTACTGGTGACTGTGTTAGATAAAGTTAAATACTCTTTAAGTTTTTGTCCATTTTTCCATAGCTAAACCAGAAATACAATAGATCAGAACCTTTGGGCTAGGGTACAATGAGAGCTTGCTATCAGTATGCTGGAACTTCACCTTCTTTTATGAACCTATTTATGAATACAAAAGATGGGAGATAACATGAGCAGAGACGTTAAGAAACCTGAAAGAAGGCTGTATAGGGTGATGTTGCCAGATGGGAAACCTTTATGATACTTGTAAACTTGAAAAGAATGTGCAATGTGGAGGGTTAAAGCATAGTGTTTGCAATGATGATGATGTCTGCAATTGGCTTCTAAGAACCTTTGGACAAGTCACAGAAGAGGCGAATAAAACAGGTTATCATGTTACTACCAAGAAGGGATGAAAGAGAGGGAGTTCAGAAAAGTCCACGGTAGAGCTAACCAACAGATTTCCAAAACCTTTTAGGGCTGCTGATATGCTCTTTTTTTATTTTCCTGGAAAAGTACAGTTGTGTACACTTACCATAAATGTAGATGTTTGAGTGTATTCACTCTTGCAGTCATCACATTTGGGTTATCTGCTTGCAGTAGCCCTCAGTCGGCCTGATTAAAGTCTTGGGTCCTGCGTTAGTTGCTGTCTCTTCTTCTGTGACATCAGGTCGTCAGGGGTATAAAACATGCAGCTGATGCCATTACATCAGGTTTTCCTGATCCAGATGTCAGGTGCCCCCCTAATGGGAAGCAATTAAATCTATAAATATACAAGGTTATACCTCCTACAAAAAAGCAAATACACCAAAAAGCTTTTAAGCATAGTAAAGGAGAGTAGAGATATAGCCAAAAGAAGTAAGGGGGCTGGAGGGAGGGTAACCAGGACTGCAACAGTGAATATACTCGAACATCTACATTTATAGTAACTGTACTATGATCTTCGTGTTTCACTGTTGCAGTCATCACATTTGGGTAGATTTCCAAAGCTAAGGATGGGAGGAGGAGGAATTTAGATAGCATTAGAACCAGCTATAAGGCCTTGCAAGACTGCAGTGGCAAAGCCAGCTCTGGATTTAGAGAAAATTGGCAGATGGTAATGCTTGGTGAAAGTATGTACAGAACTCCAGGTAGCAGCTTCTAAGATGTCCCTGGTGGGGACGCCTCTGAGAAAGGCTGTAGAGGTAGATGCAGCCCTGGTTGAGTGGGGTCTGATCCCCTGTGGGATAGGTTTTCCATGGTGCTTATAGCAGAAATGAATGCAATGGTCTATCCATTTAGAAATGGTTTGCTTTGAAATAGCCTTCCCCTCTGCCCCTGCAGCAAATGCCACAAGCAGCTATTCAGATTTCCTTTGAGGTTTAGTCCTGTCCAAGTAGAATCTAAGTTGTCTGTGCACATCTAAGGAGTGCAGTATCCGTTCCCCTTTGTTCTGTGGATTAAGAAAAAAGGTTGGCAAATGAATGGACTGATTAAGGGTCACAATGGATACCACCTTGGGCATGAAAGAGGGGTTGGTCCTGAGGGACACCCTGTCCACATGAAAGATGATGAAAGGCTCCACTGCCATAAGGGCCTGTAATTCAGATATCCTTCTTGCTGAAGTGATTGCTAAAAGGAAAGCTGTTTTGCAAGAAAGGAATTTTAAATCTGCAGTTGCAGCTGGCTCGAAAGGAAGAAGAGTGAGTGTCTCTAATACAAAGTTAAGGTCTCAGGCTGGAGATGGAGCTCTCCTGGGTGGTCTTAAATTTTTGGCCCCTCTGAGGAACTGCTTGAGCAGTGGATGAGAGAAGAGGGGAGGTTCTGTGTTATAATGAGCTGAAATGGTTGAGGCATGAATTTCGATGGTGGAGAAAGACAGGCCCTTGTGAAGCATCTCATTTAAGTATTGTAAAATCTGAGATAAATTAGGCACTGCTGTGCTCATCCCTTGAGATTGGTTCCAGGCACAAAATCTCTTCCATTATTCAGCATAAGATTTTCTAGTACTAGGCCTCCTTGCCTCTAAAATGATATCCATCACTGGTTTACTGAGGGATGGTAAAGGAGAGATTAAGTAATTAGCCAGGCTGCTGGGTTCAGTGTTTGAAGATGAGGGTGCTGAATCTGGTTCTCCTGCTGAGACAACAGGGTAGGGGTCTGAGGCAGGTGCCATGAGGCCAACAGTGACACACTGCGCAAGAGGTGGTACCAGTGTTGGGATGGCCAGTCTGGTGCAATCAGAATCGTCCTTGGTTTGTCTTGTTTGATCTTTACTAGTACTTTGGAGAGCAGAGGCAGAGGAGGAAAGGCATAAACTGATAGTTTTTTCCAGCTGAAGGACAGAGCATCCACTTTCCAAGCTTGTTTGTGGGGAGTCCTTGTGCAAAATTTGTCCAAATGGTAGTTCTGGGGGGAGGCAAAAAGGTCTATATCTAGGCTCCCCCATTTGCTTGTCAACATGTTGAAAATCCTTGGTTCCACTTTCCACTCATGTGGGTCCATGAGGTTTCTGCTTAGTCCGTCTGTCGGTGTATTTAGTTTTCATGGCAAGAATTGAGCTTGTAGATGCACTTTGTAACTCAAGGCTGTGTTCCACAATGCCATGGCTAGTCTGCAGGGGGGGGGGGGTAAGAATGGGTACTCCCCTGCTTCTTTATGTACCACATAACAGTGGTGTTGTCCATCTTTACCATTAACTGTCCTGGAAGAATGTGGTTGTTGAGGGCTGTCAGAGCATTCTGTACAGCTAACATTTCTTTTTGATTGATATGCAGGTGCATTTGACTTGGGTTCCATTTGCCCTGAATGCACTTCCCTGCCAGGAGAGCCCCCCATGCATAGTCTGACGCATCTGTTGTTAGGGTTTGGGTAGCAGGGGGTAGTGTGAATGGTAGTCCCTTGTTTTGGTGGCAGGCCTCTGCCCACCAAAGGAACTCTAAGCGTAGGCAAGGTACGACAGGAATCATTGCTTCTAGATCCTGAGAATGTTGACATCATGGGCTTTTTAGATACCATTGTAGTTTCCTCATATGCAGTCTTGCATATGGAATTAGAAGAATGCAGGAGGCCATGAACCCCAAGGCTTGTAGTATTTGCCTTGCAGACAGCAGGGTTTTTGTGGCCACTTGTCTGAAGTAGATTGTCAAATGAATTTGTTTCTCTGGCGTGAGGAAAGCCATCTGCGAAGATGTATTCAAGCTTGCTCCCAGGAATATAATTTGTTGACAGGGTACCAGGTGTGATTTCTTTTCATTTATGGTGTACCCCAGACAAGTTAGCACTCTTTGTACAAAGGCCAGATGATTCAAATGTATGTCCTGGCTTTCTGCCTGAATTAGACAATCGTCCAGGTATGGGTATATTTGAATATTTCTTTGCCTGAAAAATGCAATAACTGGAGCTAGACACTTTGTGAATACACTGGGCGCAGTAGATAAGCCAAAGGGCAGTGCAGAGAACTGATAGTGCGTGTAGCCTGCTTTGAAGCGTTGGTATCTTCTGCAAGATTCCCTGATTGGGATGTGCAGGTATGCTTCCTTTAAATCTAGTGTTGTCAACCAGGCATCTTTGCCTAGCATAGGAAGCAACTGGTGAAGAGTCAGCATCTTGAATTTTGGAATCAGCGAAAAGGTGTTTAGAGTAGACGGGTCCAAGATAGGACGCCATGAATTGTCTTTTCTGGGTACCAGGAAAAGTCTTGAGTAGAAACCTTGTCCCTTTTCTTCTTCTGGTACCAACTGAACAGCCCCTATGCTTAAGAGAGAAAGTACTTGCTTTTGGGCCTCTGCCCACTGATTTGGGGGTAGATCTGGCCACCCGTTTGGTGTTGGTAACATGTGGAAGTGAAATCTGTATCCTTGGGACACTACATTTAAAACCCATTTGTCCTGGGTAATGGGTTCCTAGTTCTTTGCATGAAGAGCAATCTTTCCCCCCAAGGGGGCGGTCAGTTGAGAAGTGCTTGGAAGTTTTAAAAAGAAGTCATTGAGACAGTTTACCATATGGGGTAGTTTTATTACTCCCAGATTTGGAAGTGGAGGCCCCCCACTGCTTAGTCCTGTGCGTACCCTGGGACTGAAGCCTGGGTGCTCTGCTGGATCTGGGTTTGGACTGAGAAGGTCTGGAAGAGGCAGGAAAGGACCAATTCTTGGAAGGCCAATGCCTACTAAACCTTGGAGGTTGTACTTGTAAGAAATCTTTAACAGTTTGCATAGATTTAGCTTTTTCCTCCATCTTTTTAAGAACTTCTTCTGCCTTGATGCCAAACAGGCGGTCCTGATTTAAGGAAGCATCCAGTAATTTTGCTTTAACATGATCTGGCAAGGATTGTTCCTTAAGTCAAGCATGCCTTCTAGGTACAGACCCAGTTACAGCAGCCCTGCAAGATGCCTCTAGTGAGTCAAAACCACATTGCAAAGTATGTTTTCCAACTTGTTCAGCTGAATGCAGTAAATGCTTATTTATTTATTTATTCATTTACATTTGTTGACCGGGAGTGTCCAACTGGACGTAGGTCCATTTTCAGCGGAGGCCTGGGGAGAAAAGCTCCACAGTTAAAATAAACAGACAGTAGTTACATTGGATTACATAGCGATTAACAATTTAACATAGCAATTAATTACAAACATATTTACAGATGAAGAAAGTACAGTTTTGTACCTACCATAAATGTAGATGTTCGAGTGTATACACTGCTGCATTCATTACACTTGGGTTATCCTGCCGTCAGGCGGTTCCCCAGTCGGCCTGAGTTCCAAAGTCTTGGTCCGGCGTCGGTTGCTGTCGCCTCCTCCCTGACGTCAGTGTGACAGGGGTATATAAGATGCAGCCGACGCCATTTTCTTCAGTTTTTCTTGCCCCAGATGTCAGGTGCCCTCAAAAGGTAGGCAATTCAAATTGCTAATAAAACATACATAAGAAAAGCAAACAATCACTTTCAGTTACCAGCAAATACTCCCCATAGGTAGTAAAGGGTAGAAGACATAGCTACGTGCCAGCAAGTAAAAGGGGAAGGAGGGAGGGTAACCTGGACTGCAGCAGTGTATACACTCGAACATCTACATTTATGGTAGGTACAAAACTGTACTATGTTCATCGTGTTACACTGCTGCAGTCATTACACTTGGGTAGAATCCCAAAGCTGAGGTAGGGTGGCTGGTTCTATAAGGTATTAGGTGTGGCTATAAGGCCTTGCAGCACAGCAGTGGTGAAGCCAGCTCTGGATTTAGAGTATAAAGGCAGACGGTAATGCTTGGTGAAGGTATGCACAGAACTCCATGTTGCTGCTTCCAAAATGTCCTTGGTAGGCACTCCTCTGAGGTAGGCAGTTGAAGTGGCTGTTGCCCTGGTGGAGTGAAATCTAATGCTGCTAGGTATAGGTTTCCCATGGTGTGTGTAGCAGAAACGTATGCAATGCTTTTTCCTGTGCTCCTGCAGCATATGCTACCAGTAATTGCTCAGATTTTCTGAAAGCTTTGGGTTTGTCCAAGTAGAAGCGTAACCGCCTGTGAATGTCCAAAGAATGCAGTAAGTAGTCTCTCCCCTTTATTCTGTGGTTTTGGATAAAAAGTTGGCAAGTGAATAGTTTGGTTTAGAGCCACACTTGAAACCACCTTTGGCATAAATGTAGGGTTAGTTCTTAAGGACACCCTGTCCTGGTGGAAAATGAGGAAAGGTTCCACTGCCATTAGTGCCTGTAATTCTGAAACTCTTCGAGCTGATGTTATTGCCAGGAGCAGAGCAGTCTTCCAAGAAATATATTTTAATTCTGCTGTGTTAGCTGGCCCAAAGGGAGGTAAAGTTAATTTTTCCAAAACAAAGTTGAGGTCCCAAGTTGGAGTAGGTGCTCTACGGGGTGGTCTTATGTTTTTAGCCCCTCTGAGGTACTGTTTTAGCAACGGATTAGAGAAAATTGGGGGATCCGTGTTGTAGTGAGCAGAGATGGCAAAGGTGTGGATCTTGATGGATGAAAAAGAGAGACCTTTGTCCAGCATCTCTGTTAAATATTGTAGAATCTGAGGAATGTTTGGAACAAGAGGGTCAAGGCTGTGAGCTTGGTTCCAGGCACAGAATCTCTTCCATTTATCCAAATAGGCTTTCCTGGTACTAGGCCTTCTGACCTCCAGAATGACATCCATAACAGCTTTGGAGAGAGGCATTGCTTGCTTGACTACAGAATTTTCCGTGCAGCTAGGTTTAAGGTCTGTAGCTGACTGTGAAGTATCTGATTGTTGTGCTGAGTCAGCAGATGTGGGATATGAGGCAATATCCAGGGTGGTTCTTGTGCTAAATTCCTTAAGATTAGGTACCAGTGCTGGCGTGGCCAATCTGGAGCAATCAGGATCATCTTTGGCTCTTCTTGTCTGGCTTTTATGAGAACCTTTGCAAGGAGAGGTAGTGGAGGGAAAGCGTATACTTGTAGGTTTTTCCAGCTGAATGAGAGGGCATCCACTTTCCATGCTTGTGGATGGTAACTCCATGTGCAGAATTTCTGTAGCTGGCAGTTTATTGGGGATGCAAACAGATCTATGTCCGGGCTCCACCATTTTTGTGTTACCATTCTGAATATTTGTGGAGTCAATTCCCATTCGTGGGGATCCATGAAGTTTCTGCTTAAGTCGTCTGCCAGTGTGTTTTTCTCTCCTGGCAGGAATTGTGCTTGAAGATGAACTTGATAGTTTAGAGCTGTGTTCCATAAGGTCATGGCTTGTCTGCAGAGGGAGTAGGAGTGAGTGCCCCCTTGCTTGTTTATGTACCACATAACTGTGGTGTTGTCTGTTTTTAGTAATAGTTGTCCTGGATGCAGCATGTCCTTGAAAGCTATAAGGGCATTTTGTACAGCTAACATCTCTTTTTGATTAATATGAAGATGCCTTTGTTTTGCGGGCCACTTGCCCTGAATACATTTTCCTGCCATGTGAGCTCCCCAGGCGTAATCCGATGCATCTGTTGTCAGTGTTTGCCTGGCTGTGGGTTGAGTAAAAGGCTGTACCTTGTTGAGGTGACAAGCTTGAGCCCACCATCGAAACTCCTGTTGAAGGCAAGGAATTAGTGGTATAACTGTTTCCAAACTTTGACAGTGTTGAGACCATACACTCTTTAGGTACCATTGTAGTTTCCTCATATGCAGTCTGGCATATGGAATTAGTAGTATGCAGGATGCCATGTAACCCAAGGCCTGCAGAATTTTTCTTGCAGGGAGTTGGGTTTTTGTTGCCATCAACTGAAAGTATTGAGTTAGTTGTCCTTGCTTGTCTGGCATGAGATAAGCCATCTAGGCCGTTGTGTTCAAGCTGGCACCCAGGAATATTATCTCTTGTGAGGGCACTAGTTTTGATTTCTTTTTGTTTACTGTGTACCCCAGGCAACTTAATAACTGTTTTACAAATGCCAGATGCTCTAGAAGATTGTCCTTGCTCTCTGCTTGAATCAGGCAGTCGTCCAGGTACGGATAAATTTGAATTCCTTTCTGTCTGCAAAATGCAATTACTGGTGCCAGGCACTTTGTAAAGACCCTGGGCACAGTAGATAAGCCAAAGGGCAGTGCAGAGAATTGACAGTGCATTGAACCTGCTATGAATCTGAGGTATCTTCTGCAGCTTTGTCTGATAGGGACATGCAGGTATGCCTCCTTGAGGTCCAAAGTCAGGAGCCAAGCTTTCTTGCCCAGCGTGGGAAGAAGCTGCTGTAGTGTTAACATTTTGAATTTTGGAACATCCAGGTATGTGTTTAGAGAAGAAAGATCCAGAATGGGCCTCCAGGCTTTATCCTTTCTGGGAACCAGAAAGAGTCTTGAATAAAATCCTTGTCCTTGCTCCGGTGGTGGTACCTCTTGAATAGTTCTCATTTCCATGAGTGCTGTAATTTGTTTTTGAGCCTCTGCCCATTGATTTGGTGGCAGATTTGGCATTCCTTTTAACCTTAGCAGAGTGTGAAAATGGAACCTGTAACCTTGAGATACAATGTTGAGAACCCATTTGTCTTTGGTGATCCAATGCCAATTGTGATAGAAAAGTGCTAGTTTTCCTCCAAAGGGGGCCTGTCTTCCCCTTTTTTCTGGCCTGGTGCACCCCATTGTCGCAGCCTGTAAGGACCTTGTGGTTGACCTCTACCTCTCGGACGTCTGTATCTGCCTCTTTGAGGTCTGTCTGTAGCCGGAAAGGACCAATTCTTTGTTGGCCAATTTCTGCTAAATCTTGGTGGCTGAACCTGTACGAAATCCTTTACCGTTTGCATAGATTTTGCCTTATCCTCCATTTTCTTTAATACCTCTTCTGCCTTAACTCCAAATAACACATCCTGCTCTAAAGGTGCATCCAATAATTTTGCTTTAACATGATCTGGTAACATATGTTCTTTTAACCAAGCATGCCTTCTAATGACAGAGCCTGTAACTGCTGCTCTACAGGAGGCCTCTAAAGAATCAAAACCACATTGCAAAGTATGCTTTCCCACTTGTTCACCTGCATGCAATAAATCCTGCATTTCTTTAAAATTAGGAGGATCTGAATCTGGAAGCATTTTTTGTTTTAACTGAGAAATCAAAAATTGCTGATATTTTAGCATGTGAAACTGGCAATTTAAGGCTCTCATTGCTAAGGTTGCAGAAGTATATACTTTCTTTCCCCATCTGTCTAATGCTCTGGAATCTCTGTCAGAGGGAACTGGGTTTTTTGCTGATGAGGCCTTAATCCCTCTGGGTCCCTGAGAAATAGTTTCAGGGTCAGCAACAGGGCTTTTATACATAAATTTGTGAGAGTCAGGAACTCTGTAATATCTATCGGGTTTAACAGGGGCTGGAGGTAAGGAGTCAGGGTTTAAGCTGGATTCAGTGTAGACATCATCCACAATATCCAACACTGGCGGAATAGCAAGGGGTCTGTGTTGAGGCAATAAAAAGACGTTTCTGAGCCTTTTCTTGGATTCTGAGTAATCCTGGCCTTCCCAATGGAAGTGCTCCCTCATGGTATGTAATGTCTCCCCAAAGGAGTAGTCCTCAGGGGGAGAGGCTGATGGAATTGATTCCTCAGCATCAGAATCCTCATAAGGGGGTAAGGAATACCCTAGGCCTGAGGATGAATCTGAAGAAATGGACACCTGGTCGGAAGATTCATAGTCTGCATCCTGTCTGGGCCTTTTATCAGGAGGGGGATGGGACCCCCTGATCAGGGTGATTAGGTCTTCGGCCATTTTGAGCATTTGTTTCTTAGGCATGGAAGCCTGTGCTGGAGAATGCTGAATCTGTTTCTTTGTTTTTAAGGGGGCCTTAGACTTAGTAGAGGGTTTAATAGTTAACTGGGTAGGTCTGAAGACACCCTCTGAGGCTGTGGATTGCTCAGCTACTTCGGTACCGTCAGATGGGTTAATTTTGGTAGGCTGAAAACATGTAGCGTCCGAAGGCCCAGCCAGCTCCACCTGGGAGTTGGATGCGGTCTGTGGTTCTGTGGAACCGGTCGTCAGGGGCTGCGTAGGCACCTCGCTGAAAACCGGAGAACCAGCGACCGGCCTAGAAGAGGCCTCGTCGTCAGTTTTGGGCCTCGGATGCCTGTCCTTGTCTTTGCGCTTTTTATGTAATCCTGTCATCAGGAGTTCCGATGGCATGGTGTAATTGAATTTTCTGCCAAAATAATGTCGGGCAAAATCAAACCGACGTTTAATAGTACGCTTGTTAAACCTAGCACAAAACCGACAACCAGTGACGTCGTGGTCTGAGCCTAGGCATGGAATACAATAGGAGTGGAAATTCTTATGAGGTATTTGCTTCCCACATGAAATACAGTTATTAACTTTTACTGACATCAGTCTAAGGCAAAAAAAGTTTCCCCAACGGGGTACTTAGCTTTGTAGAAGACTTCGGTTCTGGATTGTGAACTGCTTCTGCTTCGGGCACCGCGCGGCAAGAAAGACTGAAGAAAATGGCGTCGGCTGCATCTTATATACCCCTGTCGCACTGACGTCAGGGAGGAGGTGACAGCAACCAATGCCGGACCAAGACTTTGAAACTCGGGCCAACTGGGGAACCGCTTGACGGCAGGATAACCCAAGTGTAATGACTGCAGCAGTGTAACACGATGAACATCATAGTACATCAATAGACAACTAGAATCTTTATCTGCGAAGCACATAAAAGACATTAACAAATGTTACAATAAGAAGTTCTTGCTGTATAATAAGTACTAGGCTTATGAGCATCTGAGCTTGCTATAATCAAGGTAGTTAGTGGGGTGGAAATCCTTATTTTCAGCACAATCAAGAATCAACATAATTTTCTGCTTAAGCAATCCAATAATAGGCTGCTGATACTTTAACATATGAAACTGTCAGGTTAGGGCCCTAATGGCCAAAGTTGCAGAAGTGCATACATTCTTATCCCATCTATCCAGCACCCTGGAGTCTCTATCAGAGGGGGTAGGGTTTTTGGCAGTAGTAGCTTTAATGCCCTTGGGTCCCTGTGAAATGGTCTCAGGATCCACAGTAGGAGTTTTAAAAAGGAACTTGTGAGAGTCAGGAACCCTGTAATATCTATCAGGTTTTTTGGGAGCAGGAGGTAAAGAGTCAGGGCCCAAGCTAGATTCCGAAAAGGCATCATCAACAATGTCTAGTACAGGAGGTATGGCTAAAGGCCTGTGCTGGGGCAGGAGTAAGAAATCCCTAAGCCTATTTATAGAATCAGAGAAATCCTGACTTTCCCATTGAAAATGCTCCCTGAGAGTATGCAAGGTTTCACCAAAAGAGAAATCCTCTGGGGGAAGCAGAGGGAATAGTCCTCAGCATCAGAATCCTCATAGGTAGATAAAGGTAAATCCTGGTCATCAGAGGAAACAAAAAAATTCAGAATCCTGGTCAGAAGTATCATAAACAAACTCAGTTCTAGGTCTCTTAGAGGGGGAAGGCTGGCTTCCCCTGATTAAGGTAATAAGGTATTCAGCCATTCTTATCATTTGTTTTTTAGGCATAGAGGCCTGACCATGCAGTCTGGGCGTCAGTTTTCTAGGCATGGTTCGAGTTTTAGGCCTTGAAGAAGAAGATGGCGTAGGTTTAATGTGCAAGTTAGTAGGCCTGAATGCACCCTCAGCAGCCGGTGCCTGCACAGCGGCTCCAGACCAATCCAAGGTAGAGACATCCACAGGTTCCATAGTTGAAGCATCTCGTGGCATACCGGACTCCGACTGGGTCTCAGTAGAGGCCTGCGAATCTGAAGTAGCAGGTATCAGGGGCTGCGAAAGCGCCTCACTAAGTACCGGCGAACTGGCGACTGGCTTAGGAGAAGCGTCGTCGGCAGCTTTGGACCTAGGCGTCCTGTCTCTGCATTTTTTCAGAATGTCGGTAGTCGGATGGCTTACCGAAGACATATCAGGATAATTGAACCGAGCACCAAAATATTTAGAAGTGAAAATATACTGACGACGGATAGTTCATGGTTTAAATAAGGCACAAAACCAACAGCGAGGTACGTCGTGGTCAGGGTCTAAGCAAGGAATACAGTACGAATTAAAATCTTTATGAGGTATTTGCTTTCCACAAGTAATGCAATTATTTACTTTTACTGACATCGGTTTAGAGCAAGAAAAAGTTTCCCCAATGGGGTACTTAGCTTTTAGTTGAAGACTTCGGTTCTGAAACTTGAAAATGAAAATTTCAGGAGTCGGCCGACCAGCACTTGCGAACTGTTTCTGCTTCAGGCACTGCTCGGCAAGAAAGACTGATGTAATGGCATTGGCTGCATGTTTTATACCCCTGACGACCTGATGTCATGGAAGAAGAGACAGCAACCAACACAGGACCCAAGACTTTGTTAATCAGGCCGACTGAGGCTACTGCAAGCAGATAACCCAAATGTGATGACTGCAACAGTGAAACACGAAGAACATCAACAAGAACAAGAACATCCTGGAGGGTTATGAACAGCCTTAAAGATTGTTTGGACTTCATTGCACCTGGTTTTCTGGTAAATATTCCACAAGTGATATGTGTTGAGTATCATAGTCCTAACAGCACTGGAAATTTATGATAGATCAGTGGCGCTTATCCATTTTCTGTACAAAGGTTTGCAGAGTGTACTTATTCATTCCCAGCTCATTAGTAGTTTTATATCTGTGTTAACACACATAAAAGTGTTTGAAAGGATCAGAAGTAAATAAACCACAATGCCCCATTTTAAGTTCACAGTTTCTCTGGTACGAGTTCTGTCTTGATATGGTCTTAAGCATTTAATGAACTTACACACACTGTATTTTAACCAGGAAGATCCAAATGGGTAGGGCCAGCTTCCAGTGCAGACCAATAACAGGTTCACAGGTTCATAGCTTAGTACTAGGCTGACTACCCTTGTGAGACATTTTAAGCATGGCCAATTATCTCATTTGAGAATCAAACCCTGCACCTTGTATCTGTTAGGTAAACATCTTAATTATGCTAGTCCCCAATTGTAGAAATGTCCCAACTACACATGCAGTTAGTAACACTGTGGTGCAGCCATTAGCTACATAAATCAAGTGAATCAGTAGCATTTTATTTAATTATTTTAATATGTTATTCGTTGACTGGGGTAGAGCACTGATCCTACTGGACCATTTTCTGGCTCAGCCTGGGAATACATGAAATTTACAGTCAGATTAGAAACAACACATACCAGTCATAGTATAATGCTACTTTTGTTACAAAGAACATAAATTTTTAAACAATCACTGACACAGTAGCCATGATACATTTGTAACATTGTCAGGCAAAATATACAATTTTTTTAAACATTAAAATTACAAATTCAGGATGGAGTTTATACCGAGAAGAGGAATCTGAGGGAGGTTATTCTAAATTGCAATATTACACAGTCATCAATCAGCAACGTTCACAGTTATAATGGCAAGCTGACATAAGTAACAGGATCATGCGTACCAGTACAGTTAAAGTTTGTTAGCTTCAACAGTACAGCTCTGCACTCCTAGTGATGGTAACAAAGAGGTGAACATATGCATGAAATATAGAATACAGTATACGTATGAGCCAGACACAGCCAGGCTGTTCATATTGCAACCTGTTAAATTCTCTTTGTCACGGCACACTGACAGGACTGCCTAGCAAGTAGAAGATTTGCTACAGATACAGTACCCAATGCAAAGCACAGTGATCATCCAGAGCTTGACGAAACTTGAATACAAGACAATTAATATGATTATGCACAAAGTATAGTTACAGCTGTTAGCCTCAACAGCAGAAAGCTGCACAACTAATGACAATAACGTTCAGGCATGCAGAAGTGCACAATATGGCAGCAGAGAGTATACATATCATTAAGACAGATTCAGGCTACCCACATTGGAAGTAGATAATCTCTATTACTAGATTACAGACCTGTATGGCAAGTACCAGACTCCTTATCCTTACAGATGGTACCCGGTTCTAAGTACAGATCTCATCCTAAACTTATCAATACTTGTATGATGCTAACTCTATAGCCTCAGTAGTGCCTATCCCTAAAATGCCAGAATTCTCAAGCTCAGTTTAAACAGGAAGAGGAAGTCCTATGCTCCAGCACCTAAGGCTGCTTGCTATCAAAAAGGTAAATATACTCTATACAGGTACTAGGCAACTTAATCAGAATTATTTATTCAGTTTGTTGAAAAAAATCTTAAAATCTTGAAATCGGTTTTATAAAAATGGTAACTCTAAAAACGAAGGTCTCAGTTTGTAAAGATACATGGGAAAAAAGACCCCCTCCACACCACAATCCGCTACTTGTTCTTTTCCCTTGGGGTTGCACTATCACAATGCTGCATGCCGTATAATGTCATCTGTAACACCAATAAAACAGAAGATACAGAGTCAACTGCACTGTGCAGCCAATTACGGAGAAGAACATACCAAGTCCAATACTGCTGTATGTTGCTAAGAGTATCATTAATTATCCTAAGTACACAGATCTCGAGGTCAGTATAAGTAGCGACGGTATGCAGGGGTACTGCCAACCCACAACGCCTTGGTCCCTGCATAAAATCTGCATGTAACAGCAAGTACTGCACCTTACTGTTACATTATTAGGATTGCACTTAAGTTTCAGAAGTTCAGAATTCAACGCACCAAGTCTTGAACTTGCAGTGTGTTGCCAAGTATCTGATACAGCCCTTCACTTACTTGCACTCAGTGTGTGTTAAAGCATGAAAACAATGCTCTAATTCATTATTTCACTCAACACAACTACAAAAGACTGGCAGAATGCCCCACAGTTTCAACCACCAGCAAAGTTTTCTAAGCAATGTATGAGAACAGTCACTGTGTGATCTATGGCACCAAGGTGAGTTTAACTGACATGTTTTCCTGCTGAAAATTTAGAAGTGCATAGAAAGAGAAAAATGACACAGATGCTGGAGATGAGTCCATAAACCTTTCAAAAAAAAAAAAACCCATAAAACACTCATGGCTTAGAGTCCATGCAGGGTTCTAATCCATGCTATCCACATCCATGCTTCCTGCTCTACCACAATCAACCACAGGAAAAGTTGTGCATTTTACTCCCATGCCAGAAAGATAGTTTTCTCTCCTATCCACGTCACAACAACGTGCACAGGCAAAATCTGTCAACTGCTGTTCCTGTATGCTTTACTATACAGCCAGAACTGTAGAGCAGATTTTGTAATGCACTGTACGTTATCACTATACACCCTGGCAAGTTTTGCAGCAAGCTTTGTTATGTTACTTTCTGTTCAATGATTGTGATATACTGTGGTGGTGCAGCGGTAGCATTGTTGCCTCACAGCAAGAGGTTCTCCCGTTCGATTCTTGGCTGGAGCGCCTTCTGTGTGGACTCTGCATGTCCTCCCTGCAGTCGAGTGGCGTTCGAAAGACATGCTTGAATGGGCGTACCTTTGTTGAAGGTTGGGCATCGGGCTGGCACCTCGGCACCGTAAAAATCTACTGCCAATCATTAGCGGACCGGAGTTCCGCTGTGGCGACCCCTAACTGGGAAAAGCTGAAAGAAGAACTGTTCAGTGATTGTGATCATGATTATTCCGTATACTACTGAGGAACAGTTGTCACACTTCCCACACACACTTTGGCACTACTGACAAATGCAGTTACTGCCCACACATCTGCATTAATCATAAAAAAGTACAGTTGTGTACACTTACCATAAATGTAGATGTTCGAGTGTATTCACTGTTGCAGTCATCACACTTGGGTTATCTGCCTGCAGATAGCCCTCAGCTGGCCTGAATACCAGAGATTTAGTATTTCTGTATCGGTTGCTGTTGCTCCAGGACTGATGTCAGGTCGTCAGGGGTATAAAAACAGGCAGCCAATGCCATTACATCAGTTTTTCTTGCCCCAAATGTCAGGAGCCCCCCCCCCCCAAATAGGGAGCTAAGTTATGGTGGGGAAAGCACCACCAGTAAAAAGTAAATACCAATACCCCAGAAAGGGGTGAGTAATAGGCATAGAGAGGAGAGAAAGAGAGAGAAACAAGGAGACTAGAGGGAGAGAAACCAAGACTGCAACAGTGAATACGCTCGATCATCTACATTTATGGTAAGTGTACACAACTGTACTATGTTCTTCATGTTTCACTGTTGCAGTCATCACACATGGGTAGATTCCCAAAGCTGAAGGGTGGAGGCAGTCAAGAAGAGTTGGGGCTGGCTAGTATGACTTGCAGGACTGCTGTAGCAAAACCCGCCCTGGATTTGGAAAAGAAAGGCAGGTGGTAATGCTTGGTGAAGGTGTACACAGAACTCCAGGTAGCAGCTTCCAGGATGTCCCTGGTAATGACTCCCCTAAGGAATGCTGTAGAGGTAGAAGTTGCCCTATTGGAATGTGTTCTGACCCCCTGCGGGGTTGGTTTCCCATGGTGCTTGTAGCAGAAATGGATGCAATGTGCTATCCATTTGGAAATTGTTTGTTTAAAAATGGCCTTGCCCTCTGCCCCTGGTGCAAAGCTGACTAGTAACTAGTCAGATTTCCTGAAGGGCTTTAGTCCTATTAAGGTAGAATCTGACCTGCCTGTGCACATCCAAGGAGTGCAGGATCCATTCCCCTTTATTTTGAGGATTAGGGAAGAAGGTTGTCAAATGGATAGATTGGTTGAGAGCCACACTGGATACCACTTTAGGGATGAAGGAAGGGTTAGTCCTGAGGGAAACCCTGTCAGCATGGAAAATAATGAAGGGTTCCACAGCCATGAGTGCTTGTAGCTCAGACACTCTTCTAGCTGAAGTGATGACCAGAAGCAAGGCTGTTTTCCAAGAGAGGAATTTTAACTCTGCTGATGCTGCAGGCTCAAAGGGGGGAAGCATGAGATTTTCCAGTACAAAGTTAAGGTCCCAGGAAGGGGTGGGTGCCTTCCTTGGCGGCCTTAAGTTGTTTGCCCCTCTCGGGAAGTGTTTGATAAGAGGATGAGAGAATAGAGGTGGCTCAGTGTTGTAATAAGGTGAAATGGCAGAGGCATGGATCTTAATGGAGGAGAAGAATAGGCCTCTGTGGAGTAGATCTGCTAAGTAATCCAGGATTAGAGGCAGGAAGGGCAAGTTTGTGTCCTCTCCTTTAGACTAAGTCCAGGAGCAGTACATTTTCCACTTATCAGCATAGGATTTCCTTGTACTGGGTCTTCTGGCTTCAAGAATGACGTCCAGCATCTGCTTGCTTCGGCTGGTTACTGAGGGAGAATTCCCGGAATAAGCCAGGCTGCAAGATTTAGGGTTTGCAGTTGTGGATGCAAGAACTGTCCCCCCTGCTGAGAGAGCACAGTTGGGATCTGGTGTAGGTGCCAAAGTGGCACCTGTGACAGGATGTGCAGGAGCGGGTACCAGTGCTGGCATGGCCAGTCCGGGACAATCAGAATTGTCCTTGGTCTGTCCTGTCTTATCTTGAGCAATACCCTTGAGGGAAGAGGCTGAGGGTGAAAGGCATAGATTGAAAGATTTACCTACTGGAAGGATAGGGCATCCACTTTCCAGGCCCTGCTGTGAGGAGTCCTGGTGCAGAATTTGCTGAGCTGGTGACTGTAGGGGGAGGCAAACAGATCCACCTCTGGAGTCCCCCATTTCTGAATCAGAAGGTTGAAGGTGCTGGGCTCTAATTGCCACTCATGTGGGTCTAGGAGATTTCTGCTTAAGTCGTCTGCCAGTGAGTTTTGTTTGCCTGGCAGGAACTGAGCTTGCAGATGGACCTGCATGTCCAAGGCCATGTTCCACAGGGCCATGTCTAGTCTGCAGAGTGGGTAAGAGTGTGTTCCCCCCTGCTTGTTGATGTACCACATAACTGTGGTTTTGTCTGTTTTTATTAGCAGGTGTCCTGGTGAGAGTAGGGATAGCTGTCAGAGCGTGCTGCTCAGCTAGCATCTCTTTTTGGTTGATGTGCAGATGAATTTGACTTGAGCTCCAGGGGCCCTGAATGCACTTGCCGTCCATGTGTGCCCCCCAGGCATAGTCTGGTGCATCTGTGGTTAGGGTCTTGGCGGCGAGGGGTTGAGTAAAGGGCAGTCCTTTGTTGTGGTTGCATGCTGCTGCCCACCAAAGAAACTCTGTCCTTAGACAAGGTATGATAGGAATGACGGTTTCCAGGTCCTGAGAATGTTGGCACCAAAGATTCTTTAAGTACCACTGAAGTTTCTTCATATGCAGTCTGGCATATGGAATTAGTAGGATGCATGAGGCCATAAACTCTAGGGCCTGCTGGATTTTCCTTGCGGATACCTGGGTTCTGGTGGCCACTTGAGTAAAATAGTCTGTCAGTCAGGCTTGTTTTTCTGGAGTGAGGAATGCCATCTGGGATGCTGTGTCCAAACTTGCTCCCAGGTATACAATCTTTTGACTGGGAACAAGTTTTGACTTCTTTTCATTGATGGTGTACCCCAGTAAGGTTAGAAGGTTTTTTTACAAATGTCAGCTGCTGCAACATCACTTCCTGACTGTCTGCCTGAGTCAGGCAGTCATCCAAGTACGGGTAAATTTGGATATTTCTCTGTCTGCAGTAAGCAATGGCTGGAGCCAGGCATTTTGTGAATATTCTGGGAACAGTGGATAAGCCAAACAGAAGTGCAGAGAACTGATAATGCATACAACCTGCTCTGAAGCATAGATATTTCCTGTACGAGTCCCTTATAGGGATGTACAAATATGCTTCTTTTAAGTCAAGGGTGACTAACAAGGCATCCTCGGCTAGCATAGGTAGAAGCTGCTGCAGGGTGAGCATTTTGAATTTTGGTACCACCAGGAAGGTGTTGAGAATTGACAGATCTAGGATTGGGTGCCAAGTGTCCTCTTTTCTGGGTACCTGGAAGAGTCTGGAATAGAATCCTTGGCCTGTCTGTTTTGCAGGAACAGGCTGAATTGTCTTTATAGAGAGCAGGGTCTGAACTTGATTTTGTGCCTCTGCCCACTGGTTTGGAAGAAGGTCTGGGAACCCGTTTGTGGTTGGCAGTGAGTGGAAGTAAAATTTGTACCCCTGGGATACAATGTTGAGGACCCATCGGTCTTTGGTGATGGAAATCCAGTTTTGTGCAAGAAAGGCAAGTTTTCCTCCTAGGGGCACAAGTAGTTGGGCAGCGGTGGGGAGTGGAGTTGAGAAGTCATTGGGAATTCTTTCCATAAGGGGGTGGCTTAGCACTCCCTGCTTTGGAGGTAGAGGCACTCCATTGCTTAGATCTCTGCATACCATGAGACTGTAGTCTGGGTGGTCTGTTACCCATGGGTCTGGTTTGAGATGGCCTTGAGGGGGCTGGAAAGGACCAATGTTTCGAGGGACAATGTTTACTGAATCTAGGAGGCTGCACTTGCAAGAATTCTTTAACTGTCTGCATAGATTTAGCTTTTTCATCCATCTTTTTAAGAACCTCTTTTGCTTTGGTGCCAAACAGACTGTCCTTGTGCAAAGGAGCATCTAATAACTTTGATTTGGCATGGTCTGGCAAGGTCTGTTCCTTAAGCCAAGCATGCCTTCTCAGTATAGAACCAGTGACTGCTGCCCTGCAAGATGCTTCTAGGGAGTCAAAACCACACTGCAATGTATGCTTGCTGACTTGGCTTGCAGAATGCATAAGATCTTGCAATTCTTTGTTTTCTGCACAGTCTGTAAAGGTTGCTATTTTTTGTTTAATAAGTTCCATAATATGTTGTTGGTACTTCAGCATGTGAAATTGACAATTCAGAGCCCTAATGGTGAGAGTTGCAGAGGTATATACTTTCTTACCCCATCTGTCCAAAGCTCTGGAATCCCTGTCCTTAGGGGTAGGATTTTTAGCTGTAGTAGCTTTGATACCTTTAGGCCCCTGGAAAATGATCTCTGGATCAGCAGTAGGATTTATGAAAAGGAATTTGTGAGAATCAGGTACTCTGTAGTACCAGTCTGGTTTCCTAGGAGCAGGGGGTAAAGTATCAGGGGTAAGGCTGGATTCCATAAAGACATCCTCAACAACTTCCAGGACTGGGGGTATTGCTAAAGGCCTATGTTGTGGCAAATCTAGAAATTATCTGAGTCTCTTTTTGGACTGAGGATAGTCTTGACATTCCCAATGGACATGCTCTCTTACGATATACAAGGTTTCATTAAAGGAAAAATCCTCTGGAGGAGAGGCAGAGGGAAAGGATTCCTCTGCATCAGAATCCTCATAAGCAAATAAGGGCATGTCTTCATAATCAGATACCTCAGAGTCTTCGGACTCTTGGTCTGTTGAAGCTGCAGGGGACTGATCTCTTTTCCTCTTAGCAGGGGAAGGCTGGCTTCCCCTAATCAGCAATAATAAGGTCTTCTGCCATTTTAAGCATTTGATGTTGTGGCAAGGAAGCAGATGCATGCGCTTTGGTCGCGGGTTTTCTACGAGTAGCGCGTACTCTTGGCCTTAGAAACTCGGTAGTTTTAGTCAGAACTGAAGACGTGAAAGAGGTCGTCTGTTTGTGTCGAACACTGGTAGTGTGAAGAACTTCCTCAGAAGCCAGTGCCTGCTCAGCAGCTCCGGACCCATCCAAGGCAGAGACATCTGCAGGTTCCATAGTCGAAGAAGAGTCTTGTGGCATACTGGACTCCGAACGGGTCTCAGTAGAGGCCTGTGAATCCACAGAAGCAGGCATCAGGGGCTGCGAATGCGCCTCACTGAGTACTGGTAAACTGGCAACTAGCTTAACAGAAGCATCGTCGGCAGTTTTGGACCTGTGTGGTCCGTCTCTGTCTTTATCCTTATGTTTTTTCGGACTATCGGTAGTCAGATGGCTTACCGAAGCCATTTCAGAATACGGAGATCGAGAACGAAAGTATTTAGCGACAATAAGGGCCCAATGACGAATGGTTCGGGCGTTGATCAAGGCACACAACCGACAGCGATGTACATCTTGGTCTGGGCATAAACAGGTGATGCAGTAAGAATGAAAACCTCGGTGTGGTATTTGCTTTCCACAGGCAAGACAATTGTTAACTTTTTCTGACATCGGTTAGAGCAAGAAAAAAGGATCCCCAATGGGGCACTTAGCTTTAGAAGACTTCAGGATGATTCAATTCGTAAACGAAAAACTCAGGTAGCGGCCGACCGGCACTCGTGCGAACTGCTTCTGCTTCGGGCTCCTCGGCAAGAAAGACTGATGTAATGGCATTGGCTGCCTGTTTTTATACCAGCAACTGACGCAGAAATACTAAGTCTCTGGTATTCGGGCCAACTGAGGGCTACTTGCAGCCAGATAACCCATGTGTAATGACTGCAACAGTGAAACACAAAGAACATCATTTATTACACACATCCCTGCAATGAATATGATCTTGTTTATTACATGCACCCCTGCACCCATCATGAACATGGGAACTACTCCCATTACTGTAGTGGTCATGACAGCTTTTTTTACCCTCACCACTGCACTGATCATGAACACTTACTGTATACACCTTTGCACTAACCAGGAATACGATTACTACACACCTCTGCACTGATCGTGATTATGGATACTGCTGACACCTCTGCAATGATTATACTGTGACTAGTATGTGTTGTTTCTGATCTGACATATTCACAAACCTTTACACTGATCATGGAATACTTACTTGCCCACACCTCTGAACTGATCATGAACATAGTTACTGTCAAACTCTCTGTACTAATCATAAACATGGTTACTAACCATACCACTGCAATGATCGTGTACATGGTTAATGCCCACAACTCTGCACTGATCACAAACATGTTGACTATCCATACCTCTTCACTGATCATGAACTCATTTTTTTGTCCACATCTCTACGAAAACTGCTACAATCTATGCATTTGTATGAGCAAGATAAGGTTACTGTCCACACATCTGCACAGTTAATCCACATGGCTTTGCAGTGATCATGATTATGACTGCTGACTACACCTCTGCACTGACCATCATAAGTTCACTGTCACAACTTTGCATTAATTATGACACTAGATACTAATGACACCTCTGCACTGAGCATGAACACAGTTATTCCACATACGTCTGTGATGATAATAAATACAGTCATTGGCTTCATCTCTGAGTTGGATCACGATTATGGTAATAATCTTTGCAATGATCATAAACATGTTTACTGCTTGCTTCTCTACACTTAAATTGAACATTGTTACTGCTCACATAACTACAATTTTCTAGATCGTGGTCTGTGCCTGCCAACTATCATTCACTCCACAAGCTCCCCTGCCACTGGGAATCCCAAGCTTGAAGGTGAGAGCCAACCAGAGGGCAGCATCATCCAGGAAACTATGGTGGCATCAGTGCCCACAGTTGCATCTACTAATGGAAGCTATGAAAGCATTTCCATTTAGGCCACAGCCACACACAGGATGGCTGGTTTGGACATTAAAAACATTGTGAGACGCTACAGTGCTCCCCTTATGTGTGCCTGTTATCAACTGCTCACTCAGTGGAAGCTACTATTACCAGCTTGGAAGTGCCAAGCCCAGGTTTCTATTTTTTACTGCATTCAGTATCAGTAAGCCTCTGCTTCCTGGTGATGTGCTCCAACCATAACTATCACTTCCTCTCACCAGGATGGGACAGCTGGTATCGGCTGCTCAACAACCTCCACCACCACCACTGCACACCTTCAGTGCGTGAGACATGAGGCACTATTTAAATTTAAATTGTATGGGATGCAGTTATGATTTATAGCTATGCCATGGAGCCAGTAATAATGAATGTGGTTATTGCTGACCTCTGCATGGATCATGAACCAGGTTACACACCTCTGTACTGATCATGAGCACAATTACACTCCACACCTCTGCCCTGATCATGATCACAGGTTTTTCGCCCACACCTCTGCACTGCCCATGAACAGGATTACTGTCATCAATCTGTGCCATGCACAATTACATTTTCTGTCACATTTCTGCACTGATCATGGTCATGTTTACCATCCACAGCACATCTTTGCACAGAGCAAAAAACACAGTTATTGTTTATATTACCTTGCATTCCAATCTTATATTTGTGTTTCTTGCAGACATCAACCTCCTTGTGCACTGAATAGCACGCTAAATGTGAAGGAGACACATTTAGTAGGAAAAACAGAGTAGAATAGGACCCATGGCATGCAGTACTGGAATGAGTGATGGAGAAGAACACCACATAAGCATAGACGAAGGCAGAAAGCAGGTGGAGAAAAAGTATACAGGAAAGGAGGCAGTGAATTAAAAGCATTTAAAGGCCAATTAGGATAATATTAACATTATGCATAAAGTATCAATAAAGAACCCATGGTAGATAATAGTATAAAGGCAGAAAAGGTGACAAGTCATATGACAACTGAATCAGTAATGATACAGATAAAAAGATGTAAAGTGAATGGGTGTGGGAAAGTAGTAGAGGACTGGGCAGGGAAAGGGAAATAGGTGGGTACAGACATAAAATATTAATAAAAAATAATGGCCTAGAAGTTGAGTAAAGGAGGAGAAGGATAAGGGCAGAAAGACAGATCAACGGAATACGCAGCTTATGAGATGTAGAAGGCACATGCCAAGTAGAATGAGATAGACTGAACAGAGTAGCAAAGGCAAATGTCAAGTTATACGGCTGAAGTACAAAGGAAGGCTGATGTGGACAGGTAAAAACAAAGATAAACGGGAAGTAAAAAATGCAGAATTATTAACCAAGAAGTAAACAAGACAGACATTGTTAGGAAGGTAGAAAACTAAAACAAAAAGGTAAGTGGAAACATTGCGACTATGTGAAAATTAAGTGCAAAAGGCTGAATAAAGGATGTGACATTACAACTGAAAAATAGACAATAGCAAAAGAGTACAAAAAACATAAGCAAAACATTAACTATACAAAGTCCAGACTGCACAGACAGTCTCTTCCTGCCATCAGGACAGCACAATGTAATTAGACCTCAATAATTGTTCCTCCTCTGCCTCCTGACTCATGTCTTTCAAAGCCTGTTCTGCTAAACACCTAAGCTAAGAACCTTATAATGGTCTCAGCTTCACTAAGCTGGTTTGTGACATGGAAAATAAAGTACTGCTGAGGAAAATGCACAATTATGACAAGGCTTTACATTCTTATAGCTGACTACCTCCCTGAACCCAACTTGTGCAGTGGCACAAAGACATACTTGAGACATGGGATGTTTGTATATTTGGTCTACTTTTCGTATTTCTTTTTCACCCACTTAAACTGTAAATAACCATAATTATAAAATGAGTCAAATAAATTTAGTTTGGCTGTTATGTAACAGCGACACATAGTCTAATTATGTAGTAAACAAGGCTCACCTTCATTTTATAAAAAGTTAACCTGAAAAGCAGTAAGGAATGGGAAACAACAAGAAAATGAGAGAAACGTACTCTGGGAATCTGACAACACAGCATACGCAAACAATGTACTATACTACGGAATGAGAAGGTTATATGAAATAGTGTCATCACATAAGAAAATTCTCTTTGAAAAAAGTTGTTAAAATAACTACAGAAAATACAAACAATACTGAAAAACATCCATTTAACAAATTAATATGCTGTAATATTTCAATACTGATGCATCCTGCCTGAGAATAAATAATGTGAAAACTCCAGCAATAGTCTAACTGATAAGACAAGCCAAAGGCACTAGCATGTTACCCTTCATGTAGAAATAAAACGCAAGATAACATCAGAAAATCATACCTGTAGGTATATGGCTGCCTCCTGGTAGTTCATATCCCAGCTGTGTTTATGGGAGCTGTGTTGTGCTCTATAGTCCTGCACGCCTGCAGTGGGGACTGGGGCACTGTTAATGATGTCGTAACCCCCTCCATCTGCAGAAGAAAAAAAGAAGTCAGGCTTCTCCATTTACAGTCAATATCAGCAGGGTCACTCAGAGGGGCAGATATCAAAAATGCAGGCAATGCTGCTTAACACTTTACTAGCCAGCTTGTGAATAAACATAAAGCAAAAAAAGTGCTGTATCCCAAAACAGCATGACATACCACAAGAATTTATCCTGGCATGCTTGACGTGTGTATATATTCTCTACAATATTACAAACTTAGTGTGTGTGTGTGTGTGTGTGTGTGTGTGTGTGTGTGTGTATATATCCTCTACAATATTACAAACTTACAAACTGGAATTGGGGACTGAAGTAGTATTTTCAGACACATTACCCTGCCTCAGAACCTCACTATACTTTTTGTTTAAGAGACTTCTATAATACCGCAACAAAATTAATGCATTTATTGTTTATATACAACTGAAGTATATAACAGAAATAATGATTCAAAACCAGAACGGAATGCAAAATACATCCTAAACAAATAAAATCATGAAGGTGCACTTCACATAAAATGCATATTTAAGTAGCAGAACATGTCAGACAATGTTCCAACAGGAAAACAACAGGGTGGTCTCATTAAAGCTACTTATCAGTACCTTGCAATACTTCCAGGGTGCTGTGTCAGTTGCAGCAGAATAGAATGAAAGCCATTCTTCGGTATAAAATTTAAGCAGGTACAAAGAACTAGTCTGTACTGCCATATAGCAGGCAATGGAGCAACGTGGGTCATCTGTAACTTACTCATTCCACAAAAGCATAGTGTTAATTCTATCAGCAAGACCTCTTCCCTTGAACCAAGTAAGAAAAAAATGACTACCAACGGCTATTGTCTGATACTTAATGCAGAAGGCTACAGCTCTGAGCAGTTAATGAGCTGCTATATCTGCCCAGCATATAGGGTTTGAGTCCTTCAATCTTCATTTGCCTCCTGTGTGACTCTTAAGCAGGTCATTTAACCAGACAGTGCTCCAGGGGGTCACCCCTAAAAAGGAACAATTAAGTTCACCATACCTCTCAATCTCTTAGTGTATGAAATCTGGACAAAGTCTAAAATAATGGGGGAACAAAGACCCGAAAATAGGGACATATTTGAAATATTGCTCTTATAACCTTAAAGAGTTGCTAGAATAATAAAAGTTGTGTTAGCACATCATTTTCTGAAGGGTGTGAAGTCTGAAACTCAAATGTATGCCCTTGTTTAGTCACTTCAATCCTTACTGATTTGCCAACAAACCACAAGTTTTATATGGAACAGAATAACACCAAAATTCAAAAATCTGGACAGCTGACAGGTATGGTGTCCACTGGGCTCACTTTGTCAATAAATGGGTAAAATAAAATTTATCACAATTTCAACTGGTAAGGTGCCAAAGGGGAACTGAAAACAAAAATGCTACCTTGATGCCCAATAAGACCAAACTCATTGCACTGAAATCAGCTTGATTATATAATGTTACAATACTATAGTCATCACACTATTAGTCTTAAAACTGTAATGCAGGCTATACTGGAAGAGAGAAGCAATTGAAAAAAAATCAAGGGTTGCTAGCACTGATAAAATAAAGTGCAGCTTTAAGACATCAGCTTCAGTATTGTGATTCAGTCCTAACAAAGACAAAATAGCTTCCAATAAATGACAGATGTACTCTTCCTGTTAGCTTCCGCAACCCACAAACTAATGTACCAAGATGTCTTCATCTTCTCCACCAGGCTTGCTAAAAGAACCACTCTCTGCAACCTTCAATCTCAGTCCTCCCTATATCTCTGTACATCAGTCAAAAAGCTCCATGTCACTTGTGACAATGTGAGGTATTGTCAGCTATGCCAGGAGAAGTAGGGCAGTGGATGTGTAAAATATGCCAGCACAGCTAGCTGGAATTTTGTAAAGAATTGTATGTCATTTGTATATCAAAATGATTTATACAGATGCTTATGTTGAAAATGTATTTGTAAATTTGATTGTGTTAAAACTGTATCAACAGTGTGTCCTGCTGGACAGAGGAAGAACTATACATGTAATAATGTCACTGTTGAAATGTATATATGTTAACAGAGGATACTGGAAGAGTAGAGGTTAATCACAGTCCAGCTGCAGCTAACTTTGAAAAATGTTCTGAAATTAAATTACTGGGCCTGGGCCATAAAGATGTTCACAGTTTTGAATGAAGCCAAAGATGCAATGTCTGTAAGAAGTATGGTTTGTTAGTCTCTGTAGGAAGAGCAGACTTATTAAAATTGTTTTACAGCTTCCAGATGCTGCAATAAACTTTGGCAAAGCATGAGATATGCATTGTAACGTGTGTTAAATCCTGGCAGCTTCTACCTGAAGGACTAGTATGGGAAAGAATAGTTGTGTAAAATATTACCATAACCACAGATGTCCTCTTCCATGCTGCAGTATTCCTGGTGTGGGCTCCTATACAAAAGCTTCAGCTTGGCTGTTGCAGCTGCATGGGACGTCACATGTAGGGCCACAAACCAGGGACCTTAAGTATGACGTCTGCACGCACAATCCTCAGAACTTGAAGCTAAGCAGGCAAAGTAGATGGCCCAACAGAATAGGCTGCCAAAGGTGACATGTATAAGGCCCAGGGTCTCTTCTGTAACGGAGAGAGGCATCAGGGAGCAGTTAGACTGGCAAAGTCTGTGAGGGGGAATGGTGGGTGGGAAGGAATACTGCACCATGGAAGAGAAGGACATCTATGGTTATGGTAAGATTTTACACAACTATTCTATGTCCTTCTATTGCTATGTTGCAGTATTCATGGTGTGGGGGAGTACCACAGCTTAGTTTGATGAAAGGGTGGCAAAAGCAGAAGATGATTCCACAAAGCTTTGTAGGATTGCCCTGGCAAATCCTGCGCATGCCTTGGAGATTTGGTCCAATTTGTAATGTTTGGTGAAAGTGTGGATAGTGGACCATGTAGCTGCTTCCATAATGGAAGCAGAGTCCATGCCTTTTTGGAAGGCCTTGGAAGTGGCCACTGCTCTTGTGGAGTGTGCCTTAACCCCAAGTGGAGGGGTTTTTCCATGGTGCGACTAGCAGAAACAGATTGCCTTTCTAATCCAGGATGCAATGGTCTGTTTGGTGACCGCCTTGCCCAATGCCCTGGGGTGGAAAGATACAAAGAGTTGTTTGGATTTCCTAATGTCTTTAGTCTTGTTGAGGTAAAATCTCAGTTGCCTGAGTACATCTAGGGAGTGGAGTATCCTCTCTCCTTGGTTAGTGGGAGAGGGGAAAAATTGGGTAGGTGAATGGATTGATTTAGAGAGAAGTCATTGATGACCTTGGGCATGAAGGAGGGGTTAGTTCTTAGTGTGACCCTGTCCCTATGAAAAATGGTGTAAGGAGAGCATGCCATTAAGGCTTGTAGCTCGGAAACCCTTCTGGCCGAGGTAATAGCCACTAACAGTACTGTTTTCCAAGTGCAAAACTGTAGAGTGGCTGTATAAGCTGGTTCAAAGGGGAGCTGGGTGAGTTTTTCCAGGATGAAGTTCAGGTCCCATGGAGGAGGGATAGGCTTCTTAGGTGGTCTGATGTGTAAGATCCCTTTAAGGAAAAGTTTCACATGTAGCCTGGCTAATAAGGGAGGCTCTAGAGGTAAGCAGGCTGATAATGTGCAGAGGTGCACTTTCACTGATGATTAGGAAAGTCCACCCTTTATAAGTTGACACATATATGAAAGGACTAGGGGGGTGTCAGCCTCATAAGAGTCCCTTTCCTGTCCCAGACGCCACTGAGTAATTCTTTCCCATTTAGCAAGGTATGCTTTTCTAGTAGTGGGTTTCCTGGCCTCCTTCAGGACTGATAGCACGTCCTCTGAATAGTGGTGTCTGAATGGGGTTAGTAATTTATCACCTACAGAGTCAGGGATAGCATTTGCAAGTGTGGGTGTAGGAGAGTTCCTTTGTCTTGTGTCAGAAGGTTCACCTTGTGGGGTAACTTGCAGTGATTGCCCTTGGCTAAATTGTGTAGAAGGGGGAACCAGTGCTGCCTTGGCTAGTAGGGAGTCACTAGCAAGATTTTTGGTTTGTCCTTCCTGATTTTCAGAAGGACTTTCTGAATCAGAGGGAAGGGGGGGGGAGGTGTAAAGGAACTTCCCCTCCCAGGTGAAACTGAAGGGGTCTACTCTCCAGGTTTGGGGGGAGTAAGTCTTTGTGCAGAAGGTCTGCAGCTGCCTGTTCTGGTGGGAGGCAAACAGGTCTATTTGTGGAGTGCCCCACCGGTGGACTATGTCTAGGAAGGCCGTCCTGTCCAGCATCTATTCATGTTGTGGAGAGGATGCTCTGCTCAGAAGGTCTGCTTGCTTGTTGTCCTGCGAAGGAATGTAGCTGGCTTGCAGGGACAGGTTGTGCTGGGATGCTAGGTCCCAAATTAGTAGGACTAGCCTGCACAATTGGTATGCCTTGGTACCTCCCTGTTTGTTGATGTACCACATTACAGTGGTATTGTCTGTCACTATCAGAAGAGGACCTGGTAGCAGTAGGGGTAGGAAGGTCTGAACAGCTAAAATAACTACTGGCATCTCCTTTACATTGATGTGTTTGGTTTTCATGGGAGGTTGCCACTGGGCTTGGACTCTGTAAGAGTGCAAGGTGGCTCTCCAACCTGATTCTGAGGCATCTGTATGCAATATTTGTGTGGGTTGTGGGGGCTGTAGTGGAAGCCCCGGGTTTTGTTGTACTTGTTGGATCCACCAAATGATTTCCTTCTTTAAACAGGGAAGAAGGAGAATAATTTGTTCCAAGTGACTCTGGTGTTGTGACCAGATATTTTTGAGAGCAAGACTTCCTGGAAGTGAGACATTAGAGATAGAACCTTGTCCTCTGGGAGAAAGGCTTTCATCCATTTTGTACTGATTCTGCAATCTAGGAATAACTTGTCCTTGTCTGGGTTCAGGGAGGACTTCTTGAGGTTTGGGGTAAACCCTAGAGTATGTAGAAGGGACATAGTGAAGTGTAGCTGTCTTAAGAGGGAATTTTCGGACTGTGCTAGGATAAGGATGTCGTCCAGATATGGGTAAATCTGGATTCATTGGGTCCTGCAGAAGGCAATGGCTGGAGCTAGGCACTTTGTAAACACTCTTGGGGCAGTGGATAAACCAAAGGGCAAGGCCATAAATTGGAAGTGCAAGGATGGGCCAGAGAAATGCAGGAAACGTCTGTGTGAGGCCCTGATGGGAATGTGCCGGTAAGCATCTTTTAGGTCCAAGGTGACCATGAAAGCATTTGAGGGTATGAGGGGTAAGAGATTGGGAAGTGACAGCATTTTGAAGGAGGGTACCTGCAGGTAAAGGTTTAGGAAAGAGAGATCCAAAATGGGTCACCAGGGCCCATCTTTTTGAGGGACCAGGAACAGACGGGAGTAGAATTCCTTTCCTTCTTGACCTGTGGGAACTGGCTCTATTGTGCCTTGTTGCTGCAGGTCTGACAGAATTTGTGGAAGGAGATGGCATTGATTTTTTTGGGGAAATGGAATGCCCTTCCAGGGGGGAATATGTTTCCAGAATAGAAAGTATCCTTTTTGAATAATGGTTAATACCCATTTGTCTGTGGTGATTTTTTGCCAGAAGGGGAGACAGTGGGTAAGGCGAGCTGAGAGGGGCAGATGGGCAAGGCAGTCACGCATTATTAGAACCTCCCCTGTCCTGAAAGGATTGTCTAGGCTGAATAGGTGGGCCTGGATGAGAAATGTCTTCTAGTTCCTCTTCTGGGTCTGGAGGAGGAAGCATCAGAATGTGGGTTATGCCTAACAAAGGGAGTCTTAGCCGGGTAGTTCCTATAAAATTTGGGTATAGGGGATATGAGGAGATGTTTAATATCCTGTAATTCTTTGCTTTTTTCTTACAGATTCTTACATAGGTCTGCAGACTGCTTTCCAAAGAGGAAGTTGTGATCCAGTGGGGCGTCCATGACTTTGGACTTGAAGTCCTCTGACAGATTCTGTAGTCTAAGACAGGAATATCTCCTAAGGACAGATGCTGCAGCATGAGCAGAAGCTTCTGCAGCACTGTAGCTGCATCTTATGGACTGTCTAGCCACTTGTAGTGCTAAGGACAATTTGGAGGAGATATCCGTTTTAATGGGACTGTCAGGAATTGATGCCAGCATAGCGGTGGCTTGGGATACTAAGTCCAGGGCATACTTGGTCATGTGTGTTTGACAGTTAATGGCTCTGAAGGCCAAAGTGGAGGAAGTGTACACCTTCTTGCCTATCCTATCCATGGATTTGCTATATTTATCCATGGGCAATAGGGAGTCAGAAGATAACAACCTAGATTGTTTATCAGGGGCAGTGTCAATCACTGCTGGGTCTGCTAAGGGTGGCTTTATGAGGATTTTTTGTTCCTCTGGCACCTTGTAGAACTGGTCATGGCACTTAGGTGTCGCAGGTTGTGAGTCAGGTGTTCTAGAGGCTGCAGTAAAGGTATCCAAGTATGCAGGAAGAACAGGGGGTACAGCTTCAGGGGAGGGGGACTCCACTTGCAGCAATTCAAAGTATCTTTTTTGGGATTCTGTCAATTGGGAAGTATCCCATTTGAAATAGTCTTTCATTTTGGTGATGGTTTCACCAAATGTAATGTCTTCAGGTGGAGAATCCTCTTCCACAGAATCCTCATCAGGAGAATAATACTCCTTGGGAGAAGCAATCTGGGATGCATAAGAGATGGATTAATCCGAGGAAGAGTAGGTAGATTCATGTTCTTCTTCCTCAAGGAGGGGGGCCATGGGAATGGAAGAAAGAGAGGGAGGCCTAGGGCTTAGCAGAGGCAATGTAGTTGGGGGTGAGGCAGAAGGCCTAAGGGCCATAAATGCCTGCATAAATGAAGAGGTGAAGGCCTCTCAGTCTGGAGGACCTTCAGAAGCAGGCATGTGTTTTGTTTTCTGCTTCTTTTTGGTTGGAGTTAGTCTAGAGCTGGGTTTGGCAGCAGCTATATCTGAGGTCTGGATCCCGGTCAAAGGAACCACCAAATATGGTTCCCCCTTGACATTGACAGGCGTCAGTATCTGAGAAAGCTCCGTGGACTTGCTGGTCATCGGCTGTGCATTGGCCTCTGCGAGGGAGGTCGATGGAGCCGACGGATC
The DNA here is from genome assembly GCF_019279795.1 of Protopterus annectens. Taxonomy (NCBI): domain Eukaryota; kingdom Metazoa; phylum Chordata; order Ceratodontiformes; family Protopteridae; genus Protopterus; species Protopterus annectens. The sequence goes on from NC_056733.1 coordinate 523,298,834, forward strand.
TGCCAAGTGCTCCTCAACTCTTACATCGGTAGTTGGTATGGCATCCAGGTGCGAAGCGGCAGGCGATGAAGGCCTAGGCATCTTGGCCTTCTTATGCGGAGGTTCTTGGGCAGCCTCCGAAGCGGGATCCATCCTGACAGCCAGCCGTTTGAGGCATTGGTTTTCTAAGTAAAGGTTTAAAGCTGCCAGACAACTACATAAGGTCTTAGGCACAAAAGAGTTACAAATAGGGCAGGCGCTATGGTCGCGTTCCCTACCTAAGCAGAAAACGCATTTGTCATGAGCATCCTTATGGGGAATTTGGAGCCCGCATTGGCACTTTCCCTTTTTTCCTGACATCAGCTGAAAGCGACAACAACCAAGCCTAAGCAATGCAAAAGACAGGTAAAAAAATTGGAAATGCAAAAACCCAACAGGTTACTTTTCTATAGTCGACCAGACATCTAAAGACCGATCTTACGATGCAAAGTCGTCTGCAGCTGAAAAGTTCTGAGGATTGTGCATGCAGACATCATACTTAAGGTCCCTGGTTTATAGCCCTACATGTGACGTCCCACACATCTGCAACAGCCAAGCTGAAGCTTTTGTATAGGAGCCGACGTATGAGTCACCTGAAGGCAGGAAATCCCACACCAAGAATATTACAACAAAGGAATAGAAGGACATCCAAAAGTCATATGACCAGATGTGTGTGATGTCATTCTGTAAGCCAGCTCTGTAATGATATTTTAATACTAGGTGAGACTGAAGTCTCAGAGCAGTCTGTTTTTGTAACCGGACAAGGAAGGACCCCCTCACCTACTTCACCTTGCCTTGCTCTAGCAAGTGAACCAGGGAATAGTAATTCTTTAGATCAGTCAGGAAAATAAAATGAGATTAATTAAGTACTGTTTTTCTGTATCTGTGTGAATCTATTCATCTGTGTTATTTTAATATTTCCTGTGACTGAAACTCTGGTATTTATTGTAAATAGATATATAGTATTTTCATGTTCTTTTATTAATCATTATTAAATATATTTAAACTTTTCATTATGGTTGGTCCTTTAGAGAAAATATTAAACTTTGAGAGGACTTAAATCTATTCGGTGACACTGTGGCCACTCATGAAAGCCTTACTGCATTGGCCAAACATTATTATTTGTATCAATATGAATTTCACTCAGTATAATTGGGTACCCTTGTAAGAAACTTAAGAGTGGCTGGTGGCAGTGTAATACCTTATAGTCTGGGCAGAAGGGGCATAGCCAGTAAATCTTTGCCAGCCTTTCCCAGGTGTGTGTGTGTGTGTGTGTGTGTGTGTGTGTGTGTGTGTGTGTGTGTGTAAACCAAATCTCAAACAGTGTGCGCCAGCTGCTTGGAGCTGGGACACGAAGCACTGGTTTCACAGAGAGAGAGAGAGTGGTGGAGGACTTGGCTTGGACACTCAGCTGAGGACTCAACTCTATAACTGTGGCAGTGGGGAGTCTTATTCAGGATCAGCCCTCGGACTGAGTGTGTTCCCTGTATACTCTTAAGGGAAACTGTGCTTGATGTAGAGAGCTGCATCTGGAAATACTGGGTGCATCCATTTTTGTTCTAAGTAAATGTCCCTCTCCAGTGTCAGTGGTGAAGATTCAGGCTCTTTAATTACTGGCCCAGAGAGAGGATGTCACATCACTGACCTCAGCTTCTCTGTAATGGCACCTCATACTTGTGAACAACTCTCTGAAGACCTGCAAGACACCACCAACTTCCCCAAATTCAAGCAACTATGTAGGAAATATCTATTCTCAGAATTTACCTATAACGGCTTCCCTCCTCAGGGTATCACCTTAAAATGAAAATGACAGTCTCAATTATGTCCTTACTACCTTTTATTCATTGTTATTTTCCTCACAAAGGCACCTACCTGTATGCTACCAACCTAACTTATCTTCTGACCTCCTCATTCCTTCACCCCCCCTTCCCCACCTAGCTCCATCTCCTCCAGCACCACCATATCCACAAATATTTTACAGCAGGACTATTGTAGATATCGTTGTACATAGCTTGGTACTAACCAGTTGTTTTGAATCAAATACTGTCTTATTTTTAAAGCTTGACAAAACCTTGCTCAATATAAAATGCAAGCCAGATGTCTGCATTTGATTTATACACTTGTTTTGTATACTGCTGCTCTTATACTGCGTTATCACCCAGGCTAGCAGAAACAGTCCATCAGGACCAGAGCTAGATCAAAAGGGTCTTTGCTGTCTTTAGGTATTACAGCCACCACAGCATTTTTCCTCTTTCTCTCTCTTCCTTGTTGCTCCACTCTGGTCAATAAATGGGAAATAAATAAACTGCAGGAAAAATGGGACCAAAATAAGATAACAGTCAATGATGAACAACAGCCTTTAACTATTGTTAAACAGGAATTGTGCTGTAAGGCACAAAGGACTGTTGTCCTCTAAGCAGATCCAGGTGAAAAAAGCCATCATGAGATATAAAGATCAACAACACTCGATCCATCCATCCACACATAAAACACAGAAGAATAAAAAATAATTAAAGTGAAGCTTGACTCTGAGGCATACAGGGATAAAGGCTAGACTATGACCAAAGTGCCCAGAGTTTTAATAGAAGTTCAAGCACTGGACGTGACAAGTAGCAAAGATAGGAGTTAACAATTACCACTGTCTCATCTTCCTGGGCAGGGGAGTCTGGTTGGCTCCTTAGCAATGTGCAGTTGCAGTCTTTCAGATAACAAACTTGCAACCATTAACCAGGGACATGAATCTGACATATCAAGCTAGTGACAGTAGCTTTCATTAGAGAGTGGTTGTAAGCACTCTCCCATACAGGAAAGGCAAACAGACCCTTGTTGTGACACAAGCACTCAAGCAAACAAATGATGAGACTAAAGTATAAAAAGAAACATCTTCACTGCTCACATCTATGCAAGCAAGAGCACAAACTCCTTTGAATGTCTGGGGAATGGCCCCTTCCTGTCAGCTCTCACCTCTGTGCAGCCGCTGAGGGCTCCCAAAGTGGCAGGGAATCAAATGTACTCGTGACTAGCAAGTAGAAAACCTGACAGTAAACATGAAGGGAAAAATGCAACACACAAAATCACAGTAAAGAATGCAGAGGTTTAGAGAATACATGGAATCCATGATCATAAAACTTTACTAAGGTACTTAACTAAGCACTGTCAAAAAAAACACAGTTTGTCGATATAGCATTTAAAAGCATAATGATAAATGAAAATAAAGTAAAAAGCACACATCAAACTTTATAAAAATAAAATTAAAATAAGTTGATAAGTTAATGTGTATTCATATAGAAGATTACTAGATGGATTAAAAGAAACTCTCCTTTATAAATGAAATAAAAAATCTTGTAAAATATTAGGTGCACCCGTAAGTACCTCAGGTTGCAGGGTGATGGAGGAAAGCACAAAGCTTTGGTTCTCTGTTCTCTCACTAACACCACAGACAAGACTTACTGATATAACCTCACAGGAAAATAGATATCCCATCTTCACCTCTTGAAGCAAGGACCATCTAAAGTAATGTTATGCCCATCTTGCAGGCTGGGGCTGGCAGAGATTATCAGACAGCAGAATACTGCTGCTAAGAAAAACTCTAGTGTTTACTTCTGAAAGAGGATTAATAAAATGAAATACAACACATAGACCAGGAAAGGCAGTCTCCATGTTTTCAGGTAGAATGTAGAAAAGACAACTGCATTTTTTTTACTTTCAATTAACATGGAGGCTTAGTGGTGCATTTTTAAGTGACCAAGAAGACAACCGTCAAGGAAACTGATGTTGAACACTTACTTGAAAAACAGGATACTACTCCAGATGGATGATATTCCACAAAAGGCTGCATCATCAGGAATGGGTGGTCTTTGTACCAAAACACAGGGAAAACAAACAGCTCATGTCCAATTGCAAATGTATTCAACAGCAAATTAGGGTGGGTTAAGTCACCTTATATGGAACTTCAGAAAGTGCAAAGCATACCTTAAGTCCAGGATACTGTATCGAAAATCCACAAAAGACAAAGCACTACACATTCCTTTCAAACAACATAGAGACTGTGGTAAACAAGGAATATAAGGCTGCCATTAGTAAAAGAGAAATCTGAACATTTTTAAAAACTACAAGCTTCATGCACTACTAATTCAAAGATGTTCTAAAATGGACACAGCTGCTAAGAAACATGTTAAGTACTCCATGCATTAAACAATACTTTAGAACTCTTGGATATAAATCTAGAAACACAAAGAAAACCATATTAACATGTTTCCACTCCTAAAATCAACAAGCTAAAGCAGACTGAATGCTCCTATGTATCACAACAACGACTGGAAATTCACCTCCTCTGAAACTTTAAACTGCATCCAGTTGGGAACTGAAGCAATGCAAACTATGTGTAGGGGAAGGAAGAGAGACTCACACTCAGGTGACAGATTCTTTCCTAAATTGTACAGGATACTGATTCTCCTGCAAAACAGCACATTAAACTGCTTCTACTCTGAAGGAAAGATTCCACCCTGTGTAAGAAGTAGCTCTTCTCTAAAGGTGGTTATAACATTCAGCAGAGTTACAATTCAATGTCATTACTAAGCTTGGTAGACTTCTTGGTGATTCTGATGTGCAGATAAGTGTACCAATCTCCATAGAACATATCCAGTCTCCTTCTAACATGCAATGAAGAACAGACACAGTGCAACTATTCAAAAGGCTTATTTTCGGATGAAGGTGTTTAGGTCACCAAAATTCTGAATTTATCCATTAGGCTATTTATTTATTTTTATTTATTATTTATTTAACATTTGTTAACCAGGAAAGTCCGACTTGGAATAAAGTCAATTTTCACCAGAGGTCCGGGGAGAAACACTCCAGACGCATGTGTTTGTAACGTGGGAGAAAACCGGAATACCCGGAGAAAACCCACATGAATGTAGGGAGGACATGCAGACTCCGCACAGAAGGTACTCCAGCCGAGAATCGAACAGGAGAACCTCTTGCTGTTAGGTGACAACACTACCGCTGCACCACTGCACCGTCCATAATATTTGTTTAAGTTGGCACAAAAAAGAAACTAAAATAAAATATTTATCCCTTCTTGTCTGATGTGACCTCTTTGATAGCTCTTTTTCTTTAACAGGCTTAATAGCTCCTTTCTTCCTCCTTGCTTTGATAGAATAGGATAACTGACAAGTCCAATGATGGAATCAAGGGAATATGAGGAAGTTGCATATTCTCCTGGAAATTATTTGCCTGACCTATCTGTCCTTGGTAATTTTTTTAAAAGTCTTCAGGTGAAGGGAAAAACTGTCCTGACTGGTCCTAGAATGAGGCACTCAGGCAAGGCCTCAAGACTGTTGATATCTAGCCTAGAACTGGTCGCAGCCCTCTAAGAGACTGCCAAGAACCCTAACCTTTGGGTCAATGACCCTTCTGAAAACTGGACTGAAGAAATTGATTCTTACAGCACTTTCCTGTTGCTGATGATGTCTGTCACATCTGAAGCTCAAAAATAAAGGAGACTCCAGAAATACTATTTTCTGTGACAGTAATTTATACAGACTGTTGAACAGAAAAAGAAGATTAAATAAATTATATAAGACTTATCAATCATTTTGCTACAATTTAAATGCGGTCTCAAACCAGTTGAGCCAAGGGCTAAAGGTTAAAAAGAAAAATTATTTAACTTACTTAATTAGCACTAAAGACAATAAGAAGCTATCTTATAAATATGTGAACACCATTCAAAAGATGAGTATTACACTTGGTTCCCTTATGGTCAGTGGCACTTTAATAACTATATTCCTAAATGTGAACAAGTATCTTTTAATTCCTTATACTTCCTTATTCTCCCTTCTTTACTTACTTCCTCACTGCTATATAATTCTCTTTCCTGACCTTCTCTCTAAATATACCATAAGCCTGTGTTTCTCTCACTTCATATTGCAATTCCTATTTGTATTAGACTAACTTACCTTTAATTTCTCTACAAACTGTCTTAACACTTCTCTAAATATTAAATGATTGTCATATACCTTATCGATTTTTAACCAATGTTTTTATATTATGTCTCATTTGTTATAACTATGTAAACTGCAGATGTTTTTGTCTTATTTTTGAGGATTGCAAAATTATTGTTCTTAAAATGTTTTGTTATAATTTGGAGCTTTTCTCACTGGGTCTTTGCTGAAAATGGGCTTCTATCCACTCTTGACTTTCCCAGTAATCAAATGTCAGTAAATAAATAAATAACATCAGTAGTTGATATTGCAGAAAAACTCATACCTTGCCAGCATACGTTACAACAGTATAACTGTTCATAATTTTCCGATTCTGAATGAAGTAACAGTCCTGTGACTACACGTGAAGATGCAATCTATGCTCTAAGTATAGTTAAAGATCAAGTTTGAAGGAGTGATCATATGTGAGCAGAAGTCTTATCATTTTCCTGATTGCATCCTTATGCTTACAATTGCTTATTTGTCCCTAAAATAAACTGTTTCTTATAGGCATTTCCTTTAAAATTTAACTTTTAAAACAACCAAGAATTACAGAAACAAAACACTGGATATCTGCCATCATACTCTTTCAGTCAATACAATTATAAGTAATTCTTTATCTGCCAAAGTGTTAATTTAATTAGCAGTTTGGCAGAAAGCTAACTGTTCACAATTATTTAACAAATGGTAATATACCCTGTCCTTTCATATTATTATGTCTTTGGGGGGGGGGGGGGCAGTGTCTGAAAGCTTAGCTGCTTTCTGTGTGGATGCCAAAATGCATCTTCAAAATGCTCTGAACATCCCCACTGAAAGTATGTGACAGTAGACATTCAGTGTTCCAATAACTGGGCTCGACGTGACAGAAATTACATTTCACACGAACAAGTCCTTTGAACTGAGAACTTTGATACGCATCCAATAACTATTTCAAACCATGCACCAATAATTACTAAGATAAAAATGCAGGGTAATGAGGTCAAAATGAGACACTGGCACTTCCCCACCTACCTGTTAAAAAAGATAAGAATTTAAGGAATGGATAGTGGAAATTAACCGGGGGTTATTAGGGAAGATAGAAAGTACTCCAGAAGTTATAGCTAGTGAGTGAGATAAAATGAAAGTGGGGTTTAAAAATAGGGAAGAAATAAAATAAAGAGAGACCTGTGTTAAAAAGTAATAAGAATTATTTACAGGAACCTATAAAGGTTAAAGTATTACAAAATAATACGAAGCTCACAGAACAAGAGAAGGTGCAATTGCACAGTGCTAAAGAGAAAATAAGGGAGTACCCGGATGATATGCATGAGTTTAGAAAGACTGTCATTAAGTAGCTTTTTTTTTGATAACTCCAAAGCACAAAAAACATTTGGTACAATGACTTAGGCAACAAAAAGTAGAAAGGGCTGTTGCCAAGCTGACAGACACTTTAACAAAAAAAAAATAACCACAGACCCTGTAAAGGTATTAGAGATATTCTGGAAATCTAATGAAAATTTGTATAATGCACAGAACAGGGGAATCAAGAAAAAGCAAACATGGAAAAATGTATGGAAGACCTAAACATACCAAGGTTAAAGGTAGATGAGGCTCAACAACTAACTGTCAAGATACGATAAGAAGAAATAAAAAGGGTGATATACAACAAATCTACAGGAAAGTCTCCAAAAATAGACAGTATTCTAGTGGTAGTTTAGAAGTTAGGAGGAGGGAAGACCGTGATAAAGATCTGTTTTTGTTTTAACAGTATTTTAAAAGGAGGGAAGGCACCAGCATCCTGGAAAAAAGCTGTAGTGGCAATAATACCTAAAGAGGATAAAGACCCATCTGATCCAGCTTCATATAGACCCATTTCAATTCTAAACCACATTATAAAGTGTTAATGTCTACAACGGCTAAAAGAATTGCAAATGTCATGCAAAAAATGACAGATATGGATCTATGTGGTTTTGTGGAGGGAAGGCAAACATTTAACAACATTATGGAACAATGATGATCCAGAAGAAAGCAGAATGCAAGAAAATATAGCTGTTATTGGTTGGTCTTGATGCAGAGAAAGCATTCTAACAGAGTAAGCTGGGATTTTACGAGGACGGCAATGGAAGCATTTGCATTTCCTGATACAATAATAAGCCTAATTAGAAGGCTATATGATGATCTGAAGGCAAAAATCAAAATGGGAGGCTTCTACTCTGTTAAGTTGTGTATGAACACAGGAACCATGCAGGGGTGTCCTTTTTCTTTTTTGCTATTTGTATTATATTTAGAACCACTGGCAAATAAAATAAGGGAATCAGAAATTCAGAGATATAATTGGTATAATGTTCAAGAAAAGTTGGCTTTATTCAGACATGACATTATTTAGTACCTGATGGAACCATAAAAGGGGTCTATATTATAAAGTCGAACAACCAAAATATCAACTTACCTTTGATCGACACCTAAATGTTGAAGCTGCACTTTATCAAACGGCTAAATCATCGATTTCTTTCCAAGGGAAAGAAATCGGTTGGCCGTTCTGTTACATCTGCCCTTTTCCCAACTGTAGTGCAATCTTGGAATTAGTATATTTAGTTAGGGGGTGTGGGGGCCAAGCCCACCCACTTAATAGTGCTTATTTTAATGTGGTGTCCGTTGTTGGCCTACCAATTTCTTTGCATTGGAAAGAAATCAATGATTTGGAGTTTCAATGAAGTGCAGCTTTGAGATTTAGGAGTCGATCAAAGGTAAGTGGACATTGTGGTTGTTCAACTTTATAATATACACCCCATAAAAGGCCATCTCAGTGTTGTGGAATATTCTGAGACTGTTCCGTTTTTTTTTACGTAAAATTAATGAAGATAAAACAAAAGCTATAGCTATCAACTATGTACACACACATGAATTGGTCCAGCAATACCCATGTTTATGGGGACATAAAATAAAGCAGTTGGGACCATATATTAAAAAAGATTCGGTTATGGCAGCCAAGGATATGTGGGAAGAGACTAAACAAAAGATCATACAAAAATTCAGAAACTGGAAGCCCATGCATATGCACATGGCTAGAATGATAAAAGCAGTAAAAATGTTTTTAGTCCCTTTAGTTTTATATACCAGTCAATTATATTTTTATCAATCAGAGGAGAAGTTGTGGATAGCAATTATTAAAGAGTTGAAGGATTTAATTTGGGAAGAGTGCAAAAGTCAAGTGGGATAAGCTGATCTTCCCGACAGAACAAAGATCAAAATCTAAACCAACTATACCTGAAGTAGTGAAAATTGTAACAGAGAAAAAAGAAAACAAAGTGGGATCTTTAGAAGAATGTAGGAGTAAATTACAGAGAAAAAATGGAGAACAATACATGCAGAAAAAAAAGTTTTGGAGAAGGAATGAGGTTTAAAGGAAGGCAGGAACTGAATAATATATGTAACGTTCCCTAGATTGTAAGATATATAACAATATATGTGATGTATAATGTTTATAAATGTGAACTTGTTAATATGGGCTTATTATGTTTATATACATAAAAAAGGTCCAAAACATACATTGTGAAGCAGTAGGAAACACTTTCAGCCAGCCAAACTCTTCAGTCCAAGCTGTTTTTATTCTTCCAAAATACACTGTGAAGCAGTAGGAAACACTACCAGTCAGCCAAACTCTTCAGTCCAAGCTGTTTTTATTCTTCCAACATACAAAGACACAGACTGACCGCTTTAATCCCCAGAAACTGGGGACTTCATCAGAATTCAACTGCACTCCATAGTACAGCCTTTAAATACTGTTAAAATTAAGTGATGTCATCGCCCTTCACAATCCTTTAAAGATACAACTACCTTAATGCTCAAATGAAATGCACTACAAACACCTTTTGACACAAGAACATTTTAACAAACATCATTTGTAAAAAAAGAACTTTTCAAATTCTAAGACATTCATCAAATGTAAACTTAAACATTGTTTAAAATAAAAAAATCAACCACATTTTATCCATTGACAGCTTTAAAACATATATATAGTGTGTAGTTGAACCACTCCCCCCCCACACACACACACAGACTAAGATACGCAGTACTTATGAGGTAGCTTTCCTCACTAATATTGGTTTTAAGGATACCATTTCATTAAGACCTGGTACATGGGTCGCAGCTGGTTTTATTTGCCATTTAATTTCCCTTTCCTCTATATAATTCCTGTAATCTCCCCCTCTAGGATTTGGTCTTACTTGCTCCACAATACCAAATAAAAACTGAACAATATTTGCATATACAAATTAATGTTTATATAGGGCATTATTTATATTTCTTGTAGCAATCTGGTACTGGTGCTCGTATATTCTGTCTCTAAGACGCCTTTCTGTCTTGCCTATGTAATAAGCTGGACAGGTTTTGCAAGCTGCCAGATATATCACCCCTGATGTTTGACAATTTCCTTTTTCAAAAAAAACCTTAGACTTCAAAATGTTTTGCAGGGTTACCATGTTCTTAGCTTTTATGAACTTCCATTGTGCACAAGCACCACAGTGGGTTTCTTCCCAATACTGAAAATATTCAAGGGTTATTTTTAAGAATGGACCAATTGTTCTCAAAAATCTTTTTCACTTGTTTGACTTGTCCAGAAAAAGGAATAACCATAGCACTATGAAATTGCTTCTCCTCTTCCAATTTTTCTTTTTCCTGTACTACATCACCTAACAGTGGTTTAAATTTTTACCCCACTCACTTTTAACGTATTCTACATTTTTCTCCACTATGTTAGCTGGATACTCTCTTTCGTAAAATAGTTGTGCTACTTTTTGTAACTATCTATGTCTCCCTCATCTGAAGCCATACTGGCAACTCTAACTAGTTGACCTTTGACTATATTATTTTTTTGATGGGGGGTGATTACTAGTATACTCTAAATAAGAATTATTAAATGTGAATTTTCTATAAACATTGGACTTAAATCCTTTACTGATGTTTTGTATAAATGTATCCAAATATTAATGCTTTCTACACTACTGGTGTATGTAAATTTCAGAAACCAAGATGAATTATTCAAAAATTCCACAAATTCTCTCTTATTTTCTTCAGTTCCTTTCCACAAAATGAATAAATCACCCAAAATAACGCACATGCATTTTAATATATCTAAACCACTCACTAGGGAAAATTACAGTTTCTTCCCATTCTAAAAGCACCATAATAGCATAAATGGGGGCACATGATACCCCCATCGCTACACCCTTATTCTGTTTAAAATATTCTCCCTCATAATAAATATAATTGTAATCTAATACAAGTTCCATACATTCAGAAATCAAACTTAGTTTGTCATCAGAAAAGTCAGTATGTTTTTTCATACTTTCTAAAAAGAGCACTATCCCTTCACTTTTTGGAATGGATTTATATGTCCACTATATCCACTGTAAGAAAGGAAATGTTTTCTTCCCAGAGATTATTTTTTAGCCTACCCAGGAAGCCCCAAGAATCTTTCAAAACGTGGTCTACCTTGTAAACATGTTTAAGCCACTTGTCTATTACCACCCCAAAAGGGTAAGTTTTAGAACCTTGTCTTGCCACTATGGGCCTAAACTTAAGATGTTCCAAACCTTTATGAGTTTTCGGAATCCCCAAAATAGTGGCTATCACTGGATGTCTACCTTTCAAAAAAAACTATAAATCTCTGGTGAAATGCTTTCATCTATCAGATATTCTTCCAAATAACAGTCAATGTGGTGGTAACTTTATTTCATTAAGGGAGGCATTAGAATATGTTTCTGTGTCATAAAGCATCTCAAATATTTCTGAGAATATTGCAATGCCCCATATAACACTATCCCCCCTCCCTTATCTGGCGGCATGACTCTGATAGAATGATAATTTCTCACCTGTTCTAATAATCCTTGTTCTTTTTTGGTCAAATTATATGACATACTGTGCCTTTCTTCTTTCCTTTTCAGTGCATATATATCATCTGTAATAGCTTTTTCTAGTACACGTAAAGTAGGTTCTAACGGTGGAAAGGTACTTCTCATCTTGACTTCCTTTTCCTTTCTTCCATTTGTATTTTGGTTCTGAAAAATATATGCTAAATTGAGTTTCCTCATAAATATTTTTAACTCTAAAATAACATCCATATAATTAAACTTTCTTGTTGGAACATATTTTAAACCTTTCATAAAAAGGGAAATGTGCTCTTTAGTAGGCACAGTGTCAGTATAATTGTAAATATGGTATCCTTTATAAGTGTTTACTATCCCTTCTTGGTGTATCTCTTCTAAACCATCAGGGTGGTTCATCTTTACCAGTGTTCTCTGTCCCTGGTTCTCCACTGCTGTTGAGGCCTCTCTCCCTCTATCTTGTCTCCTATTTCCCCTTCCCCCCACTGATTCCTTAAAAAATTCTTCCTATATGTACTTTGTTTAAACTGTTGCCTGTTGTTAACTGTATAGGGGACTGGTTCCATGTTTTACTATTATGTCCTCTCTTAACTGGGCCACTATATTTTTTCCTTTCTGTATGTCTACTAATGGGTAAGCTTTATTACCATTATATTCTGCCTAGTCTCTTTCCATCTTTTTACACTTTCTTTTAAAAAGCTTGCCACATTTATTTTCAATGCCTTCCATTTGTTTAACATACAACTTGTCATATTGTGGAAACAACAAAACCTCTTGAATATCTTTGTTCAGTTTCTCTGTCTCTACTATCAATGCACAAATTTTAACATCATTAACTCCAATAATTTTTGCCATCAATTCAAAACCATGTTTGTTAAACATTTCTATAAATTCAGCATATACAGTGTCAGTATAATCAATATCAAAGGGAAATTTATACATCCTTAGTCTCTTTGGGACAATTTTCTTAGTCAGACATTCTGAAAGATAGGCATTTTCCATTTGTAAGGTTTTAACCTTGTACATTTTACTTTCAAAAGCATAAATCATTTCTTTTAAGCCACCCTTAATAGTACTAGTTTCATTACATACAGTTTTATTTACCTTTATCTTCTTTTATGTCATAATTTGAAAAGACAAATGTTTTTTTCACTGAACATTCATAGTCTTAACTTTTCAGTCTCTTTACAGTTTTCCAAAGGATTCCTACACCTTGTGGCTTCAGAATCAAGTCTCTTGTTGCAAACCATTGTCTTTGTTAAAAATATAAGCTGTACCTGTTTGTTTAGGTCTGGTTCCAGTCCTCTGCACTTCATTTTCCTCATTTTGCCTGTTGTACTGTCCTGGGGGAATTTCTAAAGAAAAGTTCACATTTCTTGACAAGCAAGAAGCCGCCTGGTCTGTTTTCTTACTTGCAAAATTTCAAGGCTCTCTCCATAACCATCCCTACTTTGCTCTGCTCTTACTTCCCTTCTTGGTGACGAATTATGCTTCCGTTTGGAGGATCCAAAGTGAAATGAACCCTCTGGTTGGCTAAAAAGGTCTATAGGGTGGGACAGTTTCCCTTTTACAGTTGCACGCTCAGAATGCAGTTTATAAAACTCTTCCCTGAGAACAGGCGAAAAAAGGGAAAGTATATCATCCAAAGAGTCCATACTGCTTAGGTTACTCAAAAAATACCACAAATAAAAAAAACAAAAGTAACCACAGTGTAAAATATAACTAAAAACAGTCCAAAACATACACTGAGAAGAAGTGGGAAACACTTTCAGTCAGCCAAACTCTTCAGTCCAAGCTGCTTTTATTCTTCCAACATACAAAGACACATATCGGGGCACTTTCATTCCCTGAAACTGGGGACTTCATCAGAATCTAACTGCACTCCATAGTACAGCCTTTAAATACTGTTAAAATTGAATTTGTTGGAGGAATAAAAACAGCTTGGACTGAAGAGTTTGGCTGACTGAAAGTGTTTCCTATTGCTTCACAGTGTATGTTTTGGTCTTTTTTTAGTTATATTTTACACTGTGGTTACTTTAGTTTTTTTATTTGTGCTATGTTTATATACATGCAAGTTTGCCAGTGTCACAAGTGATAATTATTAGCACTATCTAACATCTAGCCCTCACCCTAAACACCACTCAGGTTCGGGACTTTGTATAATTTTGGAGTATGGTTAATATATTATACTGGAACTACTCTGCAAGCCCTTGTGGAATGTGTTCTGTTATACCTTCATGAAACATAGAAGAATACGCAAACATACCAGGGTCGGATGTTCGCCATTTTGTTGGACTTTGCCATAGTTTGTTTTTAAGTACAGGAGGACATTGGGGAATGTGTTTTGCTTTAAACTACGTGAAATACACATGAACACGAGTATACACCAGGGTCCATTTTGTTGGACTTGGTTACAGTTCATTTTTGAATACAGGATGAACTTTGTGGACCCATTTACAAATTATTAATGGATAAATAAGCAGAATACTTTTTTGGATTTGGACGCACGGTTTAATAACTTTAAACTTGTTTTTTGAGGCTGATAAAAGCATTTTGTTTCATCATTGACATACTTAGCTATGGACATTTAGTAAATTATGTTCATTTTTTATAAATCTGCTTTTGAGCTAAATACAGTATATATATATATATTGTTTCTTGTGAACAATTGTTCTATTCTATGTACTAAAATTCAAAGTACCAGTTTATATGATCAATGTGGAACAGTTTAAACACTGCAAGGACAATTGTTACTGTACGAATATATGTGGGACCAGACTACAACAGCTAACTGTTCATGACACGATCCAAAATACATTTCTAGCAATATCTATGATTCATACATATATTCTTTTTCCTTAATATTATTGGCCTTTGGGACTGGGGATTAAGTGAATCTGCATTAATGGTTTATACCTTATACTACACACTATTTTTTAAGTTGATGCCTATGAGTGTATACCCAATATTACATTTGTCCATCATTTTGGTAAAATCCATATATACAACTGGATTCTCTCAATGAATTTTGACCCATTTTGGGACTTGGTCTCCAAATATCATATAATAAGGATTTTTTTTTTTCCCCTTTTATAAACAAGCTATACCAAGGACCTTTAATCCTTGGCAGAAAGTACATTCTTATTGGTAGGGCTAAATTTATTTGATTATTAATACCTATTTAACATTTGGATGTTGGTTCTATGACCACTATTATCAGCCTTTCTTGGTCCATGGTTGGATTCCTTCTGTATGGCAACTATCACCTATGAACGGCAAAGGCAATAATAGTTCGTGTTTTTGAATATGATGGACAGTATGTATATATGGACTATGGACTTAGCACTGCTTAGGAATTAAAGTCACTGAATTTCAGATTGACTTAACAGCAGGGGCTAATATTGTCCTAAGTCTCTTTACATGGACATTTATAACTGTAGAGTCATCGATTTTTATGGTTTTGCTAATTGAGTGTTGAGACTTAGCACTGCTTGAATAATCATATTGAGGAGCAGGGGCTAATATTTCCCACACTCGATCATTCCATATTGGATTGGCACATGAACATAGCACTGCTGCAAGGGTTGCCTCTTTTTCATTTTATATGACAAAAATAACAGTATCTGACTTTATCCTGACCACTGGACCAAGTTTAGGCGATCTGATTACCCCAATTGGGAGAGTCACATTTCTAATTCCTGGTGTTAGAACAGGGGACAAACAGCATTTATTTTGTGCTGATTATTAAATACCAATGGACCTTACTAACCTGCTACAGGGTTTATCCTCGGATAGGGAAGATTTGGCCTTGGTAATACAGTTAATCAAAATGGGCCAGAGGATATGGTCCTAGAAAATACATGCGAAGCACAGTTTCTCAAACTAAATAAGAGTATGAGGTCCCTTCGGACCAACTCATTCACAGATTAGTACTAAGCTAACTGCCCTTGCGAGCCATTTTAAGCCTAGCCAATTATCCCTTGTGAGACTCAAACCCTGCACCTTGTGTTTGTAAGGCAAACACCTTAGCCATTACGCCACCCTCCCAACCCTATCCGTATGGCATTCCAAGCTTTTCAAGGCACATTTAACTAACGGCATATTACCACGGGGGTTGAGGGTACGTATACAGCCATTGGTTGCAAATATTTATACCACCCTTACAGAACAACAGGCTGTGGCTCAACAAAGAGCCTCCATGCGCTTTGTGGAAATCTTAGCATCTCATTACGAGAGAACAGTTGACAAAGATATATTAGAAATCACACAAATGTGTACGGACATCCAGAAATTTAAAGGACAGGAGTCCTATAACACCTGTCTTAAGGAAACTTAGTCAGGATCTGCTAACCTTGGAGCAGGAACTAAAATACAGAAAAATGAAAAAGTTTCACAGGGATCTAACTGACTATGAGGGTGGGCATCCTTTTTCCAGCAATAGGCACGTGAGGTTTGAGCAAACATACAGAAAAGTGGCCAAAAGGAAAAGACCCGGGTCCATTCTTAAAAAGCCTTCCTCATCTAGTTATGATACTTCTGGTGAGGAATCTTCGTCAGGTTTAGAGCCTGATGTACAGCATGCCCCAGACTCTCTAGCCTCTAAACAAAGCAACACATTGATCCCTTTACGGGTAGGCAAAGGAGGGGGGGCAGGAAACATCACAAAAGCGGACAACATGGCAGGATTGTTGAAACTGATGATACAGAAATAGAACATAATAATGTATTGAACATTTCATCTACTTCTTTGTCACCCAACCAAGTCAAAATTTTGAATAAAGGTCTTAATTTTATACCTGGCTTTTATGTGCCTGAAGATACATTTGCACAAGATATTACTTCATTTTGTAGACTACTTAACCTGAGATTATTTTTTCAAACAACACCCAATCCTGAATCGCAGGATGGATTCAGATACCACAAATCTAATTTAATGTCACCAATGCATCATAATGTATTAATGTTTCAGATCTGCATTTCAACTTTAGGGAGTTCCGTGCCAAATCAAACACCCTCTCAAAGATAGAAATGGATGCTATCCATGAACTTGAAACTAACCATGATTTGGCAATACTGTCTGCAGATAAGGGTGGGGCAGTGGTGGCACAGGACTGGACCCAATATAACACAGAAGCTATGAGACAGTTAGCCGATAGTCGGTACTATACTCATATGACATTGGACCCAACTCCTGGCTTCAAGAAACAAATCGACCAATTTTTGGCTTCAGCCAAGAACAATGGAATTATTACTGACAACACATTACATCACCTTACGGTGCCCGACCCATCTAGCCCATATATATATATATACTTTCTACCCAAAATACACAAGAATCTGGAAAATCCACCTGTATACCTATAGTTTCAGGTAGGGGATCCCTCACGGAACCATTATCCCAGTTTCTGACACGGTATCTCAAACCACTTCTGAAATGGGTTACGGCCCGTATTCAAGACACCACGGAGTTCCTTAAAGTTATCTCAGAGATGCAGCTTGAGCCTGGGTGGTTGCTTTGCACCCTTGATGTTTCTGCATTGTACACCAACATTCCTCACTGGGAGGGGCTGGAAGCATTAGAATACTGGTTAACAAGTCAGAGTTGTACCAACACTTTTTTACTTTGCTTAGCCGAACACGCACTTACCAAGAACGTGTTCTATTACCAGAACAAATGCTATTTACAAATACAAGGCACTGCCATTGGAGCCTCGTTTGCTCCCATATATGCTGACTTATTTCTGGTCCACATTGAGGAACAGCTCATCTATGATAACTCACATAACATCTATCTAGATGAGATTGATATTTGGAGAAGATACTTGGATGATTGCTGGTTAGTATGGAGATCGGACCCTGACTATCTTACGGAGTTTGTCGGATACTTAAATGACAACAAATGGGGTATACACTTTACTGTTACCTATGACATTAATAAAATTACTTTTCTAGATGTCTTAGTTATTAGGAACAATGATCATACCCTAACATCAGAAGTGTATCACAAGTACCCCCAATATAACTCCCTTCTCCATGCTACCAGCTTTCATCCTCCACATATATGCAAAAACATCCCAAAATCACAATTTTTATGAATGAAACGCATATGTTCAAGTGCTGCAGCTTATCAGGTATATCAAGAACACCTTACCACTAGATCCAGGAACAGAGGATACAAAATGGGGAATATCTTTCAGGCCAGACATTGGGTGTCTAATCGTGACAGGCAGGATCTCGTAACATACAGGGATAAGACTAAGAACAAGGATTCAACATCTGTCTGGTCACTACGTATGGTAGAAACACTGATGTCCTACTCAATAGCGTCCGTAGACATTGGAACATACTTTTGGTAGATAACAAAATATGCGAGTTTCTGGATGACAGATGTCAATTCTCTTTCAGGAGAGCAAGAATTTGGGCTCATTCTTAAATCATTACAAACATAGTTGGAGAAGTAAAGGTGATCATATACAAACCACTCTTGTGGGGGACCAACTCAAGGGATGCTCTCCCTGTGGCCATTGCACTCACTGCAGAAGCGTGATGAAGACATGACAGTTCAGCAGCAAAAATACTGGGCAAGTATTTGATATTTTCTTTTTTGCTAACTGTCAGACTGACTGGGTTATATATTTGGCTACCTGTAGCTGCTCTGCATTTTATGTGGGACAAACGTCAAGGCCTTTAAAATTTAGAATCTCTGAACATTTAAGTGACATCAGACACAAGAAACTCACGAATGCTTTGCACAAACATACTGGTGTACACAAGAATGCATCCTTTACTTTTACTGTGATTGATAGTAACACTGGATAGAGAACAAATAAATCAGTTTGGCATCAGATATTAAACAATAAAGAGAAGAAATGGATCATCAAACTGGGGGCACTGTTTTCACCAGGAATTAATGAATACCTTAAATTGATATGGTTAACTGAATAATTAATTCACTAAGTTGGAGCTTCATTTAGTGGCAAGCTATAAAAAGGAGAACAAGTGAATTTGTTTTTACTGCACTGAAGAAGGCCTTGTATTTTCACAGCAGAAACCGGTCTGTTTTGTCTCCTTTACATGCCTTTGAGCTAATAAATATTTATGCTACAGTCTGCTGGCTCTCATTTTTTCATTACTACAAGGTCTTTTTGGAGCCATGCAGTTGCCATACTTGCAGGGGCTGCCTTATCTATGGATGATCCCTGTAAAACCAAGACCCTAAACCGTAACAGCCCAACCCTAATACTGGTCCTGACAACATGGAAATGCCATTTCCTAATGTCTCTGTGAATAGCTTGGTAGGTATGGGCATCCTGAGACAATGTAGGAATTATCATATGTATTCAGTCAAGCTTTTAATCTTTAAAGAAACAGTACAGTTGTGTACACTTACCATAAATGTAGATGTTCGAGTGTATTCACTGTTGCAGTCATCACATTTGGGTTATCTGCTTGCAGTAGCCCTCAGACGGCCTGATTAACAAAGTATTGGGTCTTGCGTCGGTTGCTGTCTCTTCTTCCATATCAGGTCGTCAGGGGTATAAAACATGCAGCCGATACCATTACATCAGTTTTTCTTGACCCAGATGTCAGGTGCCCCCTTAATGGGAAGCAATAAAACATATATATATATATATATATATATATATATATATATAGATATATATATATATATATATATATATATACACACACAAAGATATACCTCTAATAAAAAAGTAAATACACCAAAAAGCTTTTAAAGCATAGTAAAGGAGAGTAGAGGTACAGCCAAATAAAGTCAGGGGGCTGGAGGGAGGGTAACCAGGACTTCAACGGTGAATACACTCGAACATCTACATTTATGGTAAGTGTACACAACTGTACTATGTTCTTCGTGTTTCACTGTTGCAGTCATCACATTTGGGTAGATTCCCAAAGCTAAGGATGGGAGGAGGAAATTAGATAGCATTAGGACCAGCTATAAGACCCTGCAAGACTGCAGTGGCAAAGCCAGCTCTGGATTTAGAGAAAACTGGCAAATGGTAATGCTTGGTGAAAGTATGTACAGAACTCCAGGTAACAGCTTCTAGGATGTCCCTGGTAGGGACACCTCTGAGAAAGGCTGTAGAGGTAGATGCAGCCCTGGTTGAATGGGGTCTGATCCCCTGTGAGATAGGTTTTCCATGGAGCTTATAGCAGAAATTAATGCAATGGCCTATCCATTTAGAAATGGTTTGCTTTGAAACAGCCTTCCCCTCTGCTCCAGCAGCAAATGCCACCAGCAGTTGTTCAGATTTCCTTTGAGGTTTAGTCCTGTCCAAGTAAAATCTAAGTTGTCTGTACACATCTAAGGAGTGCAGTATCTGTTCCCCTTTGTTCTGTGGATTAGGGAAGAAGGTTGGCAAATGAATGGATTGATTAAGAGCCACACTGGATACCACCTTGGGCATGAAGGAGGGATTGGTTCTGAGGGACACCCTGTCCGCATGAAAGATGATGAAAGGCTCCACTGCCATAAGGGCCTGTAATTCAGATACCCTTCTTGCTGAAGTGATTGCTAAAAGGAAGGCTGTTTTCCAAGAAAGGAATTTTAAATCTGCACTAGCAGCTGGCTCGAAAGCAGGAAGCGTGAGTTTCTCCAATACAAAGTTAAGGTCCCAGGCTAGAGTTGGGGCTCTCCTGGATGGTCTTAAATTTTGGCCCCTCTGAGGAACTGCTTGAGCAGTGGATGAGAGAAGAGGGGAGGTTCTGTGTTATAATGAGCAAAAATGGCTGAGGCGTGAATTTTGATGGAGGAAAAAGAAGGGCCCTTGTGGAGCATCTCAGTTAAATATTGTAAAATCTGAGAGAAGTTGGGTGCTGCTGTGCTCATCCCTTGAGATTGGTTTCAGGCACAGAATCTCTTCCATTTTACAGCATAAGATTTTCTAGTACTAGGCCTCCTTGCCTCTAAAATGATATCCGTCACTGGTTTACTGAGGGATAGTGAATGAGAGATTAGGTAATTAGCCAGGCTGCTAGGTTCAGGGTTTCAAGCTGAGGGTGCAGAATCTGGTTCTCCTGCTGAGACAACAGGGTAGGGGTCTGAGGCAGGTGCTATGGGGCCAACAGTGACACACTGCACAAGAAGGGGTACCAGTGTTGGCGTGGCCAGTCTGGTGCAAACAATATTGTCCTTGGTTTGTCCTGTTTGATCTTTAGTAGTACTTTGGAGAGGAGAGGCAGAGAATGAAAGGCATAAACTGATAGGTTTTTCCAGCTGAGGGACAGAGCATCCACTTTCCAAGCTTGTTTGTGGGGAGTCCTTGTGCAAAATTTGTCTAATTGGTAGTTCCAGGGGGAGACAAACAGGTCTATATCTGGGCTCTCCCATTTGCTTGTCAACATGTTGAAAGTCTTTGGTTCCAGTTTCCATTTGTGTGGGTCCATGAGGTTTCTGCTTAGTCCGTCTGCCAGTGTATTTGGTTTTCCTGGCAGGAATTGAGCTTGTAGATGCACTTGGTAGCTCAAGGCTGTGTTCCACAATGCCATGGCTATTCTGCAGAGGGGGAAAGAATGGGTACCCCCCTGCCTGTTTATGTACCACATAACAGTGGTGTTGTCCATCTTTACCATTAATTGTCCTAGAAGAATGTGGTCCTTGAAGGCTGTCAGAGCATTCTGTACAGCTAACATTTATTTTTGACAGATATGCAGGTGCATTTGACTTGGGTTCCATATTCCCTGAATGCACTTTCCTGCCAGGTGAGCCCCCCATGCATAGTCTGATGCATCTGTTGTTAGGGTTTGGGCGGCATGGGGTAGAGTGAATGGTAGTCCCTTGTTTTGGTGACAGGCCTCTGCCCACCAAAGGAACTCCAAGCATAGGCAAGGTATGATAGGAATCATTGCTTCTAGATCCTGAGAATGTTGACACCATAGGCTTTTTAGATACCATTGTAATGTCCTCATATGCAGTCTTGCATATGGAATTAGAAGAATGCAGGAAGCCATGAACCCCAAGGCTTGCAGTATTTGCCTTGCAGATAGCAGGGTTTTTGTGACCACTAGTTTGAAGTAGGTTGTCAAATGAATTTGTTTCTGTGGCGTAAGGAAAACCATCTGGGAAGTTGTATTCACGCTTGCTCACAGGAATATAACTTGTTGACAGGGTACCAGGTGTGATTTTCTTTTCATTTACGGTGTACCCCAGGCAAGTTAACACCCTTTGTACAAAGACCAGATGATTCAAAAGTATGTCTTGGCTTTCTGCCAGAATTAGACAATCTGCCTGAAAAATACAATGACTGGAGCTAGGCACTTTGTGAATACCCTGGGTACAGTAGATAAGCCAAAGGGCAGTGCAGAGAACTGATAGTGCGTGCAGCCTGCTTTGAAGCATAGGTATCTTCTGAAAGATTCCCTGATTGGGATGTGCAGGTATGCTTCCTTTAAATCGAGTGTTGCCAACCAGGCATCTTTGCCTAGCACAGGAAGCAACTGGTGAAGAGTTAGCATCTTGAATTTTGGAATCACCAGAAAGATGTTTAAGGTAGATAGGTCCAGGATAGGACGCCATGAATTGTCTTTTCTGGGTACCAGGAAAAGTCTTGAGTAGAAACCTTGCCCCTTTTCCTCTTCTGGTACAGTTTGAATAGCCTTTATGCTTAAGAGAGAAAGTACTTGCTCTTGAGCCTCTGCCCACGGATTTGGGGGTAGATCCAGCCAACCGCTTGGGGTTGGTAACGTGTGGAAATGAAATCTGTATCCTTGGCAAATGTAACTCATTTGTCCTGGGTAATGAGTTCCCAGTTTTTTGCATGTAGAACAATCTTCCCCCCCTAAGAGGCAGTCAGTTGAGAAGTGCGTGGAAGTTTTAAAGTTAAGTCATTGAGACAGTTTACCATAGGGGGGAGTTTTACTACTCCCAGATTTGGAAGTGCCCCCCCCCCCTCCCACTGCTTAGTCCTGTGCGTACCCTGGGACTGAAGCCTGGGTGTTCTGCTGGATCTGGGTTTAGACTGAGAAGGCCTGGAAGAGGCAGGAAGGGACCATTTCTTAGAAGGCTAATGCCTACTAAATCTTGGAGGTTGTACTTGTAAGAAATCTTTAACAGTTTGCATAGATTTAGCTTTTTCCTCCATCTTTTTAAGAACTTCTTCTGCCTTGTTGACAAACAGGTGGTCCTGATTTAAGGGAGCATCCAGTAATTTAGCTTTAACATGATCTGGCAAGGACTGCTTCTTAAGCCAAGCATGCCTTCTAAGTACAGACCCAGTGACAGCAGCCCTGCAAGATGCCTCTAGAGAATCAAAACCACATTGCAAAGTATGTTTTCCAACTTGTTCAGCAGAATGCATTAAATCCAGTAAATCCTTATTTTCAGCACAATCAGGAATCAACATCATTTTCTGTTTAAGCAATCCAATAATATGCTGCTGATACTTTAACATATGAAACTGGCAGTTTAAGGCCCTAATGGCCAAAGTTGCAGAAGTGTATACCTTCTTACCCCATCTATCCAGCGCCCTGGAGTCTCTATCAGAGGGGGTAGGGTTTTTGGCAGTAGTAGCCTTAATGTTCTTGGGTCCCTGTGAAATGGTCTCAGGACCCGCAGTAGGATTTTTGAAAAGGAACTTGTGAGAGTCAGGAACCCTGTAATATCTATCAGGTTTTCTGGGAGCAGGAGGTAAGGAGTCAGGGGTCAAGCTAGATTCTGAAAAGGCATCATCAACAATGTCTAGTACAGGAGGGATAGCTAAAGGCCTGTGCTGGGGCAGGAGTAAGAAATCCCTAAGCCTCTTTTTAGAATCAGAGAAATCCTGACTTTCCCAACGAAAATGCTCCCTAAGAGTATGCAAGGTTTCACCAAAAGAGAAATCCTCCGTGGGGGGTGGGGGGGGGGGAATAGAGTCCTCATCATCAGAATTCTCATAGGTAGATAAGGGTAAATCCTGGTCATTAGAGGAAAAGTACAGTTTTGTACCTACCATAAATGTAGATGTTCGAGGATCCCCATTGCTGCAGTCCTTACTATTGGGTATAGTCCGCGTCCAGTCGGCCCGAATACCAGAGTATAAGGCTGACGTCGGTCAGGGCGCATTAGACTGACGTCAGTACGTCAGGGTACTAATGCGCATGACCGACGTCATATCCTCAGTCTTTTCTTGCCCCAGATGTCAGAAGACCCTAAAAGACAAGGCCCAAAATACCTGCACCAAAAATATGTACAATATATACAAGAATATATACAAAAATATGAGCATGTAACCTCACCTACACAACCACCCCTAAACACAGAGGGGAAGGAGGGAGGGTACATTGGACTGCAGCAATGGGGATCCTCGAACATCTACATTTATGGTAGGTACAAAACTGTACTATGTTCTTCGTCCCCCATTGCTGCAGTCCTTACTATTGGGTAGAATCCCAAAGCAGAGGTAAGGGAGGCTGGCAAATCATAAAGAAGCAGGAGCTGACAACATGCCTTGCAAGACAGCTGTGGCAAAACCAGCCCTAGACTTAGAGTAGATAGGAAGGTGATAATGCTTAGAGAAAGTATGCACTGAACTCCAAGTAGCTGCTTCCAAAATATCCTTAGTTGCCACCCCTTAGAAATGCTGTTGAAGTGGCAGTAGCCCTAGTGGAATGAGGCCTAATCCCAGCTGGAATCTCCTTGCCATGATGGGAATAACAAAATGCAATGCAAAAGCCAATCCACCTAGAAATAGTTTGTTTTGACACAGGCTTACCCTGTGAACTCAAAGCAAAAGAAACAAACAACTGCTGAGACTGCCTGAAATCCTTAGTCCTGCTTAAATAATAACGCAATTGCCTGTGTACATCTAAAGTGTGCAAAATCTTTTCCCCTTTATTTTGGGGGTCTGCATAAAAGTAGGCAAATGAATAGTTTGGTTTAAAGCCACACTAGAAACCACCTTAGGCATAAAGGAAGGATTAGTGCGTAATGATACCCTATCCTTATGGAAAATCAAAATGGCTCTACTGCCATAAGGGCCTGCAATTCAGACACCCTTCTTGCAGAAGTAATAGCCAACAGAAAAGCAGTCTTCCATGACAAGTATTTCAATTCAGCAGTAGCCGCAGGCTCAAAAGGTTGTAGAGTAAGTTTTTCCAACACAAAATTGAGATCCCAAGCAGGAGTAGGAGCTTTACGTGGGGGTCTTATATTCTTTGCCCCTCTAAGAAACTGCTTGAACAAAGGATGCGAAAACAATGGTGGGTCACAATCATAGTGAGCTGATATTGCTGCAGCATGAATCTTAATGGAAGAGAAAGACAAACCTTTGTCCAATAACTCAGTAAGATATTGAAGAGCCACACTCAAATTAGGCTCAGAAACCTGCAAATTCTTTGCTGTACTCCAAAATAAAAATCTCTTCCATTTTTCTGCGTACACTTTCCTTGTACTAGGTCTTCTAGCTTCCATAATCACATTTAGAACTTGTTGAGGAAGTTGAGACCTGCTGTGTTTCAACACAGAATATGCCAGGCTGTTAGATGAAGAGAGTGAAGCTTGACATTGAGCAGATGACCATCCTTCTGAGATAACAGATGAGGAATCAGAGGTAAAGGCCATGGAGGCTTCCTTACCAGACTCCGTAGTAGTGTGTACCAGTGTTGCCGAGGCCAATCTGGAGCTATCAAAATCATCCTTGGCCTGTCTTGTCTGACCTTTAATAGTACCTTTGGAAGAAGAGGCAGAGGAGGAAAGGCATACACATGAAGGTTTTTCCAACTGAAAGACAGAGCATCCACTTTCCAAGCTGTGTGATGAAACCCCTTTGTGCAATACTGTGGCAGCTGGTGGTTTAGTGGAGAAGCGAACAGATCTATGTCTGGAGTTCCCCATGACACTGTCAATTGTTGAAATACATGAAGATCCAGTTTCCACTCGTGGGGATCCATGATTTGTCTGCTTAACACATCTGCTAAGGAGTTCTGTGCTCTCGGCAGAAACCTTGCCTGAAGAGTTAGTTGCAAGCTTAGCGCAATATCCCATAAAATCATTGCTTGCCTGCATAGCGGATAAGAATGTGTTCCCCCTTGCTTGTTGATGTACCACATGACAGTTGTGTTGTCTGTTAGAATCAACACCTGCCCTGGAAGAAGTAACTCCTTGAAAGCCATTAATGCAAACTGGACTGCTAACATCTCCTTCATGTTGATATGTAGATGCTGTAGTCTGGCCGGCCACTTGTCTTGTATCCACTTTCCATTTAGATGAGCTCCCGCAATGTCCGAGGCATCTGTCGTTAAAATCTGACTCGCCTCTGGCCGGGTCACAGAGAGTCCCTTGTTTAGGTGACATTCCTGAGCCCACCACAAAAATTCTTTTTGAAGGCAAGGTATTATTTGAATGACAGTGTCCAAATCCTGGCAGTGCTGTGTCCATACGTTTTGAGATACCATTGTAACTTCCTCATATGCAGTTTGGCATTGGGAAGCACCAGAATACAAGATGCCATGAACCCTAATGCTTGAAGGACTGTCCTTGCAGTCAGCACGGACTGATGAGATAGTTGATGGAAGTAAAGTGACAGACTCTTTTGTTTGTCCGGGGTTAAAAGGCCATCTGGGCTGCTGTATTCAGTCTCACACCCAGAAAGCACATGTCTTGAGAGGGTACTAGACTGGACTTTATTTCGTTCACAGAATACCCTAGGCATCTTAGCACTGCTATAACATATTCCAGATGCTGTAGAAGGTCTTCCTTTTCTTGAGCCAGAATCAGGCAGTCGTCCAAGTAAGGATAGATTTGAATTCCTTGAAGCCTGAAGTAAGCTATCACTGGAGCCAGAACCTTTGTGAATACTCTGGGCGCAGTAGATAAGCCAAAGGGCAATGCAGAGAACTGATAATGAGAATTTCCAGCTCGAAACCGCAGATACTTCCTGCAACTTAGCCTTATAGGCACATGAAGGTAAGCTTCCTTGAGATCTAAAGTTACCATCCAGTGATCTTTGCCCAGCAGAGGTAAAAGCTGTTGTAACGTCAACATCTTGAACTTGGGAATGTCCAGAAAAGTGTTGAGGAGAGATAAATCCAAAATTGGTCTCCACGTGTTCCCCTTCTTTGGTACTAGGAACAGGCGAGAATAAAATCCTAGGCCCCTTTCTGCTACAGGGACTGGCTGAATGGCCCCCATCTGGAGTAACTGAGAAACTTGCTTGTGAGCCTCCTTTCTTTGTGGAGGAGGAACGTCTGGCATGCCTTTGAAAGGGGGCCTTGTATGGAAATAAAATCTGTAACCGTGGTGAATGATATCCAATACCCATTTGTCTTGAGTAATTAAATCCCAATTTTCTTTGAAAAGAGACAGTCTTCCTCCCAAAGGAGCTGCCAGACGAGAATCTACTGGCAGCTGAAAAGACAGGTCATTGGGTCTGCTTACGAAAGGACTGACCCCTGCCCTCACCGGAAGTCTGAGCAGGTGAACTCCCTGTTCTAGGCCTAAAAGAACCTTGAGCCCTGCCCCTACCACGTCTAGACCTACCCCTAGACTGGGAATCATAAGCAGGATATGTCCACCCCTTAGCAGGCCAATTTCTACTAAACTGGAGGCTGCACCTGCAAAAAATCCTTAACAGTTTGCATAGACTTAGCTTTGTCCTCCATTTTCTTTAAAACTGCTTCCACAGGCGATCCAAACAGCACATCAGACTGTAAAGGAGCATCCAAAATCCTTGTCTTAACATGCTCAGCTAAATTCTGATCCTTCAACCAGGCATGCCTGCGAAGAACAGAACTAGTAGCAGCCACCCTCGAGGAGGCCTGTACAGCATCAAAACCACATTGCAAAGAATGCTTACCCACTTGTTCAGACACATGAACTAAATCCAGCAACTCTTTACACTCAATACCTTCCGCCAAAGCATCCACCTTAGATTTTAATTGCGAAAGGAGATAATTCTGATATTTTAGCATGTGAAACTGACAATTCAACGCTCTCATGGCTAGAGTGGAAGAAGTATACACTTTCTTTCCCCACCGATCCAAAGCCCTTGCCTCTTTATCAGTGGGAACAGGATTTTTAACCACAGAAGCCTTAACACCTTTAGGCCCTTGAGAAATAGTTTCTGGGTCCGCCCTAGGACTCTTAAACAAATACTTATGAGCTTCGGGCACCCTATAATACCTATCAGGCTTAACAGGAGCAGGAGGCAAAGAGTCAGGGTTCAGGGAAGCCTCTGCAAAAACATCTTCCACCACATTCAACACAGGAGGAATAGCTAAGGGCCTATGCTGGGGTAAAAACAAGAATTCCCTAAGCCTTTTCCTGGAATCAGAGTAATCCTGGCCTTCCCATTTAAAATGCTCCCTCATGGAATGCAGAGTCTCTGAAAATGAGAAATCCTCAGGAGGAGAAGCTGTAGGAGTGGAATCATCCACATCAGAATCAGAATAAGTAGGATACTCCTGCAAGTCTTCCGCAGAAGACTCTGAAGCCTCTGAACACTGTTCAAAACTATCAAACTCCGGTTCCACCCTAGGCCTCTTATCAGGTGGGGGCATAGAACCTCTAATCAAAGTAATCAAATCTTCTGCCATTTTAAGCATATGTTTCTTAGGTACAGAACCCGAAATGCTAGGAGAAGCCCCCACTGAAACTGAAGTAGGCCTGCCTCTCAAAGAAGTTTTGGCAACAGAAGGAGAGGCTCTAACTACCTTGGGAAGAGAGGGAAGAACAGTTACCTGAGAAGCCCCCTCAGCCTGGCCTACCTCCTGAGAAGGCACATCCTGTAACAGTAAAGTTTCTGCCTGAGACTCCATGGAAACCCCTGGCAAAACCTCTGGCTCCACTGAGCCTTCTAAAGAACCGACGTCAGGGACTGCCGGTTCATCAACCCTAGGCTTCGCTGTTTTGTCCTTGCGCTTTTTGGACGAAGCGGGCGTCGGAGCATCCGACGGCATTTTATAATTGCAACGCTTCCCAAACACTAACCTGGCACAGTCTAACCTCCTCTTAATAGTGCGTTTGTTAAACCTAGCACAAGAGCGGCAACCAACAACGTCGTGCTCAGGCCCTAAACAAGGTATACACAAGGTATGGTAATCCCTATGAGGTATCTGTTTCCCACAAGAAATACAGTTATTCACTTTTCTGACATCCGGTTAAATACTGAGGCAAGTAAAAAACAAAATGTTCCCCAACGGGGTACTTAGCCAACTCTGTTTCGGTCTGAAACTCCGGTTTCGGAAATATTTCAGAACGCCAACCTGCACTCGCAAAACTGCTTCTGCATCGGACCATGCGGCAAAAAAGACTGAGGATATGACGTCGGTCATGCGCATTAGTACCCTGACGTACTGACGTCAGTCTAATGCGCCCTGACCGACGTCAGCCTTATACTCTGGTATTCGGGCCGACTGGACGCGGACTATACCCAATAGTAAGGACTGCAGCAATGGGGGACGAAGAACATCAGAAATTTCAGAATCCTGGTCAGAAGTATCATAAGCAAACTCAGTCCTAGGTCTCTTAGAGGGGAAAGGTTAGCTTCCCCTGATTAAAGTAATAAGATCTTCAGCCATTCTTATCATTTGTTTTTAGGCATAGAGGCCTGACCATGCGGTCTGCGTGTCAGTTTTCCAGGCATGGTTCGAGTTTTAGGCCTTGAAGAAGAAGATGGCATTGGTTTAATATGCTAGTCAGTAGGCCTGAATGCACCCTCAGAAGCCGGTGCCTCCACAGCGCCTCCAGACCCATCCAAGGTAGAGACATCCGCGGGTTCCACAGTTGAAGCATCTCGCGGCATACCGGACTCCGAATGGGTCTCAGTAGAGGCCTGCAAATCTGAAGTAGCGGGTATCAGGGGCTGAAAAAGTGCCTGAGTACCGGCGAACTGGTGACTGGCTTAGGAGAAGCATCATCGGCAGCTTTGGACCTAGGCGGCCTGTTTCTGTCTTTATCTTTGTGTTTTTTTGGAATGTCAGTAGTCGGATGGCTTACCGAAGACGTATCTGGATAATTGAACCAAGCACCAAAATATTTAGAAGTGAAAATATACCGACGACGGATAGATTGTGGTTTAAATAAGGCACAAAACCGACAGTGAGGTACGCCGTGGTCAGGGCCTAGGCAAGGAATACAGTACAAATGAAAATCTTTATGAGGTATTTGCTTTCCACAAGAAATGCAATTGTTTACTTTTACTGACATCGGTTTAGAGCAAGAAAAAGTTTCCCCAACAGGGTACTTAGCTTTTAGTTGAAGACTTCGGTTCTGAAACTCGAAAACAAAACTTTCAGGAGTCGGCTGACCGGCACTTGCAAACTGCTTCTGCTTCGGGCACTGCACGGCAAGAAAGACTGATGTAATGGCATCGGCTGCATGTTTTATACCCCTGATGACCTGACGTCACGGAAGAAGAGACAGCAACCGACGGAGGACCCAAGACTTTGTTAATCAGGCCATCTGAGGGCTACTGCAAGCAGATAACCCAAATGTGAAGACTGCAACAGTGAATCACAAAGAACATCAACACAGTATGCATCAGATGTACATACATAACTTCCTTGGAGGCAATAATCTCACTTACAAACAAGGTTGTCAAAAACCCACACCATATTCTTCATACATACCGCCCACTACACATATAGACCTTCTTCTGCTGAGGCACTTAAAAGAAATCTTTCCAAACTTCAAAGACCTCTTAAGCCATCAAACTGTGACACCTACCCTCAGCAACCACTAAAGCACACACCAAAAGCAACACCTAACACCAGCCATAAGCCTAAATGATTCCTCAAGATCAAACCCCATAAGACTTTTCTAAGTCCTCTTATCATAGGAAATAGTATTGTACAACACACAGATGCTCTGCTCACAGGCTGGACAAGGAGAAGATAATGGTTAGTTGCTTGTCTGAAGCTAAGATCCGCAATACCACCCACAAATTTAAGTCACTGCGCTGCACCACAGGTACAAATATGATTCTTCATAGTCGATGTGGGTGTAGCTCACAGGACTACATGAAAAGAGGCACTAAGGATCTCTCTGAATGTGTGTCACACACGGTTGTGTGCCTTGCATTGAATGTCAGTCTACTTTCACCAAGGATGATGCCACAGTATGAATAGAAAATTACTGATTTTAATAACTGGCTTAGTTTCTGGTGTTAATTCAGGGAGATCCAGTATCTATCAGTATGGGAGGACATGTTTAATAGACCACTTAGCTTTGCCAAGGTTGGTCTGCACCTGTCCCCCCTGGGCTTTCAGATGTTGGCTAAAACTTTATCCATCCCATTTGAGCCTTTTTTAGGCAATGTCAAAATGACAAAACTACCAACATAACAAAAAAACCTCAAAGCAGCCTTAAGATGTTAATTCTCAATGCTAGGAGCCTAAAGAAGAAACACCACACCCTACAAGCTCTACTCACTCTGGAGACTGTAGATAGCTACACTGTTACCAAGGCTTGGTTTAAAGCCATAGAAAGTACTCTGGCAGTGGAAGGCTACAGTGCATTCCACACATTTAAAACAAGCAGCATGGACTGGGGCTAAAGGTAGAGTGCCTTGATCTACGTTAGCACCAAATGCAATTCTATGCTGGTGAAACAGGGTGATACCCTTGAGTTCATCCACATCCAAGTCTCCATTGACAAAGTTCCCTACCATTTCCTGGCCAGCTACAGGTCACCCTCTATGACCAAAAAAGCATACAACTCCTAACTAGACCTACTAGAGGTGCTTACCATCCAACCAAATACCCTATTCATGGGAGACTTTAACTATCCCTCTATAGACTAGTAAATGCTGCATTGAGGCTACCGTACTTGTCAGAAGTAAGCCCAGATCTAACACCAAAAACAAACCACACTAGTAAAATTCGTACCTTAATGGGCTATGTGACAAAAGAAAAAAAATCATGACTAAAATCAGAAAGAGCAACTCTCATACAGACAACAGCTCTTTGATTCAATTGCACAAGAAACTAAGAGATTTAACAAAGTCCAAGAAGGCCAGTTACAAGGTCAGGATCGCCTCCCAGGCTAAGGACAATCACAAGGCCCTCTTCAGCTATGTCAGGAACCTTAAAGGTAATACTCAGCAGTGTGCATAATTGGTGGTAAGTAGCACAACCTTCAATGACCAGGGTGACACAGCAAATCTAATGGCTGATAAATTTAGCTTTAACTCCCCCCCATCCCACATTATCCCCTGTGAAATCCCTTCTAGTAGATCTATCAACAGAATGCAGGTCTTGGAGGTGCTCACTAAGGCCAAAAGCACTGTTTCAATGGGCCACAAAAATATCCCCGGCTGCCTCCCAAATACTCTAAAACATGACCTAGCAGGGCCACTTGAGACACTCTTCAACTACAGCCTCAAAACAGGTTACATGCCAGGTGAATGGAGGACCACAAGAGTTATCCCTCTTCATAAGGGTGGACCATCAACTGACCACAGGAACCATATACCCATCAGTCTGACAACTATAATATGCAAAGCCATGGAATGAATTATGGAAATGATCAGCAAGGGCACTGGCAACCTACAGACACTGGACCCATTTCCAGTTTGGCTTTGTTAAGGGAAAGTCATGCCTTCTTACCCTGGTAGACTTCTTCAAGAGGGTCACCATGGCTATGGATGAGGTGAAAATGGTACATACTACATTCGTTGACCTGGCCAAGACATTCAATAAAATACTCCACTCAAGTATTATTTACAAACTCTCACAACTAGGTATAAATCCCTACATAACTTGCTGAATTGCCAGCTGGCTCACAGACAGGACCCAAGAAGTCGGGATCAGTGAGACCAAGTCCACCAAGAAACTAGTCACCAGTGCAGTACCCCAGGGCTCTGTGTTAGGCCCACTTCTGTTTGGCATCTACTTCTTGGAAGTCAAAGGCCTCTGGCATACCAAGTTCTCAGATAACTGTAAATCTGGAGCTATCATAGATTCCCCCCATGACACCAACATCCTACAAGGGGGTCTAACACAAACAAATGACTGGTGAGTAAGCCATGGATTAAAACTCAATGCAAAGAAATGCATAAGACTGCCCTTTGGGAAAGAGTCCACCCAAGCTAATTACTTCATTGATAAAACACCCCTAAGACTTGACCTAATTGTTAGGGATCTGGGAACATATGCAGACAGTAATCTGGCGTTAAATCAACATGTAGCCAAGATAGTAAGAAAATCATTCTCTGTCACCCAACTCATAAGCAAGGGTATGACATCCAGGTCCAAGCAAGAAATAGTACCACTCTACTCAGCCGTTATCAGACCCATCATTGAGTACAGCGCCCCCATTTGGCATGTATCTAATCAGGCACTTGCAACAGTTGAAACGCCTTCAAAGGTTCCTCATTAGGAGAATCCAGGGTCTGAATACCCTGTCCTATACAGATTGCCTTAAAGTGCTATCTCTGTACTCAGTCTCCTACATGTTACTTAGAGGCGATCCATGCCTAGCACGTAAGGTATCTTCATATCCAGCTCTGATGGATTTCTTGCATATCTGCAAGTCAAACAGCACCAGAAACACTAGATCCAAGGACCCTGAACTTTGTCTGAGACACAAAAAGAACCTGCTGGAGGGAACAATGTGTGTCTCAAAGGATCCTCACACTATGGAATGAGCTCCCCATCTGTGTGAAGTAGAGTTCATCCCTGACCTTACTGAAAAGAAACCTTGATCATTGGATGGGAAATCACAAATTCACCCCATGTCTCTGATGGACAGAGGTCGACAGTAAGTAAATTAATCAACAACTAACATAACCCTCCCAACGTAACCCTTAGTTACCTGTTTACTCACATACCCCATCATACAGGTGTCTGAGGAACTCTGGGGCAAAACTGAGTTGGGTTGCATGGCTAGGCTTACAAAGACCCTGGTGGTCATTAGCCTTGTATGAACCTATGAACCTAGAACACTTTGTATGTAGCATAGCTTTGGAATTATTAACGCAAATATGAACAAGCAATATCTGACACCTAGAGGCATCAGTAGGATGCTAACTACAGAAACACCGAAGGTGTCACTCAGCTGTAATGAGTTAGCATGTTCAAGTGGTTCAGATAATATTTCCAGGGGAGTATTTTTAAGTATTAGCTTAACTAATATTATTACTTTATTAGAACATATGTTCAATAAACTCATAAGAATTTCTATTAAGGTTTATTTTACTCCTATTTACAAAGGGGAAATACACAGGAAGTACTTAGTTATAGACTTACTAGTTTAAGTTCCAAAATGTGCAACTGTTCTGAAAGAAGTGTGTAACAACTGCTAATAAGGGACAACAAGTATGGTATTCATCTACATAAAGCACAACATTGCTTTATTACAGGAAGTTCAACATCCCTTATATCTTTTTAAGAAAAGCTATTTTCCTTGCTTGACAAGAAAAAGCTTTACATAGTGGTTTAGTTACATTTTTCTAAAATATTCGACAGCCTGCTTCACAGTCAGATTACAGAGTGTTTGATTCAAACTGGTGTTAATTACTATATCATGAAATGGACTGATAGTTGGCTAAAACATAGAAAGCAATGTGTCTTACTGTATGGTATGAGGTCTGCATTGCAAATCATCACCAATGAAGTTTCAAAGTCCTCTGTGTCGGGGCCTAAATTGTTTAATATGGTCCTATCAACCATAAATATGAAACACCTACACAACAATCCTCTAGATACACAGGTTTATTAAAAAAACAGAGCCAATATCCCCTATATCCCCCATGGGAATAACACACCTTTCCTGGAACAATTTCTCTCCTGGTTTTCTGAAAACATCACCTACAAGTCTATTATCCTTGGTGATGTTAATATCAACTGGACAAGTATAAGCTCCCCCCCCCCCCCCCTTACCAGCATCAACCTCTACAACTTCTCACAACTCATTACCTCCCAAACTTGCTATAATAAAAGAAAATAATACTGGCTCTACCCTCAACTGGATTCTCACCAATAATCCTAATTTTTACTACAACTCCAGTACCCTTGCAGACTCTCTTAGTGACCACCTTCCCACCCTATTTCACAGAACTTCTCCTCAACTCCATAGACATCTCTGCAAAGAATGTCATAAACTCTCTACCTTCAATCCTGACACTTTCAATAATCTACACTCCACCTTCAACTGGTCCTTCTTATATGACCTCCCCCTAGAGGATGCTGTCTCCAAATTCAATGAGATTTTCCTTAATACCTTAAATATGCTTTCCCCATAAGAAAAATAAGACTCAACTCTCACTTCTGCCCCTGGTTAATGCCATCAACTCGTAACCTCATGTCACAAAGGGACAAAGCCTGGCTGAACTGAAAAAAAAAAAAACAAATCAACCTACCCACCTTCAAAAATATAGACAGCTTAGAAACCTCACTAAGAAACAAATGACAAGGACAAAAGGCAATACTATAGTAAACCTCTCAACAATCCCAACTCTAATCCCAAACTTTTCTGGAACACTATTAATAGGCTCCTCCACCCAGGTAAACCCACTACACCCAGTCCCTCTCCTGATAGCTCCGACCTCAATACTGCCTCACTACTTAACACTTTCTTCATCAACTCAATAAAGAATCTTACTAAAAATAAACACTCAAAACCTTCCTTATCTGAACCCAGTGCTACCACAACTACTCAAACCTTCTCCCTTAAACCAGCTCCCACTACCTATATCACATCTCTACTCTCTAAACTGAAACCTTGCTCTCCCTCTGCTGATAACGTACCCTCACATTTCCTCAAAATTGCTGCAAATTCTATTGCTTACCCCATCCCATCTCCATTCTCATACATCACTCCATCCAAGAAAGCATTGTGCCCAAAATCTGGAAGAAATGCTGTTATCCCTCTTCATAAGGGTGGTACCTCTACAGACCCCTCCAACTACTGTCCCATTGCTATCTTACCTCCCCTCTCTAAAATAATGGAAAAATGTATCCATAAACAAATAATGGAACATCTCTTACAAGAAAACCTCCTAACCCCCCACACAACATGGATTTTGCCCCCATCACAGTACTGCCACTGCTCTTATTACTTTCACTCAAGACCATTGCCAAAGCTTGAGATGACAACAAACTGGTCTCCTCTCTCTTCCTTGACTTACCAAATGCTTTTGATACTGTCTCTCATAATCTGCTACTATCAAAACTTAATTACCTTAATCTCTCTCAAACTACCATTCTCTGGTTCTCTAGCTATCTCTCTGATAGATGTCAGTCTGTCAGATGGCTACCTGCATCCTCTCCATTCCTTACTGTACATACAGGGGTACCCCAAGGCTCCATACTTGGGCCCCTTCTATTTAACATCTTCATGAATAACCTCTACACATCCTGCCCCTACTCTTCTCTAATCCTATATGCCAATGACTCTACCATCATATCTTGCTCTGATCATCTTCCTCACCTTCTATCCATTACTCAAGACTCTCTTCAATCTGTAGAAAAATGGCTCACTGACAACAAGCTCCTACTTAACCCCCCCAAAAAAAACTTCTTCTTTTTCTCCCTAAAATCCTACAACACTGCAAAAACTCCTTCTTAGTCACATCACTCAACAATACTACAATTTCAGTTGAAACCCATACCAAACTCCTTGGTGTGGTTATCAATAATCAGCTTAAATTTGACACTCATATTCTACAAACTATCAAAAAAACATCAAAAACTTGGACTATTATATTAGAAATAAGAAATAACTGATGAAAGACACAAAATGCTCCATACCCAGGCCTTTCTCCTGCCTACTCTATTCTATCCTGTACCTATTCTCTCTAATCTCCAATCCAACCTCATGAACAAACTCAAAGCCACTTACAATAAAACTGCCAGGTTCGCTGCCAATATACCCTACAGATCTCATCACCGCACTGCCTTAAAAAATCTTTCATGGCCAGAAGCTCATAATCAATTCCTAATTCCTCAACACTACCTCACACACTCAGTCCTTACAAATCCCACCCGCTGCCCTGCTCTCTCTACCTTAATCTTCCCCTACACTCCCAAACGCTATCTCCGTAGCTCAGGCCAAAATCTCCTTGAAGTCCATAAACCTACAAAACAAAGTGATAAACTTCAGTATAGTCATTCTGTTTCAAACACGTGGAATAAACTTCCCCTTGTCCTCAGATCTATCACTAACAACTTTATTTTCAAAAAATCCCTAAAAGACCACATGTTAAATGAATGGGCCTGCCCCTGTCCTACCCCACCTGATATTTTACTCCCCAATTTCCTCTCTCCCCCGTTTCTGTATTTTACTAACTGCAGCCCAACATGTGTAAGGATATAATTAAATCAGTTGTGTATACAAGGAAAATTTTAATAGTACATGTAAGTACTAGACCACTCTTGCAATTACT
Source organism: Protopterus annectens (assembly GCF_019279795.1). Lineage (NCBI taxonomy): Eukaryota > Metazoa > Chordata > Ceratodontiformes > Protopteridae > Protopterus > Protopterus annectens. The sequence continues at coordinate 523,336,016 of NC_056733.1, forward strand.
GTGATCCAAGCTCATTTGCTCATGTTACTGTTTAAATCTCTGCAAAAAAATCTAGAATTTTTTTTTCATTTACTTAAGAACTGTATTTTCCAGACTGGTTGTTTTTAATTGTATAAAAAACTGCGGTGGTGGTGCTGCTGCGGTAGCGTTGTTGCCTCACAGTAAGACGCTGTCCTGTTCGATTCTCAGCTAGCAGCGTCTTCTGTGCGGAGACATGCGTGAATGGGCATACCTTCGTTGAAGGTTGTGCGTCAGGGCCGGCAACTCGGCACGTAAAAATCTACTGCCAATCATTAGTGGACCGGAGTTCCGCTGTGGCGACCCCTAACCGGGAAAAGCTGAAAGACACAACAACAACAACTAGTCTGAATATTGTACTTACTAGCTGAATTTTGTACTTGTAATTTTTGTTGTGATTTACTGTGAATAAGTGATATTGTATAAATGTTTTCTTTATTTGCTTATGTTTGGAGCTTGGAGCTTTTCTCCTCGGGTCTCTGTTGAAAAAGGCTTCCTTGTCCAGCCACATTAACCCGGTCAACAAATGTCAAATAAATAAAATAAAATAATAAAAAATATAAAAAGTCACATTAACAATAACGCAACCAAAGTAAAAATTGTCACATTAGCAGTTAAGCAGTTTCATCCTCAGTAGTGGACTTTTTCTAAACTGCTTAAATCACCAAAATGAATAAACATAAACACACCCAGTTAGCATAAGAACAATAACAACCAATCAAATGTCTTAAACAATTAACAACCATCAGCGGTGGTGGTGCTGCGGTAGCGTTGTCGCCTCACAGTAAGACGCTGTCCGGTTCGATTCTCAGCTAGAGCGTCTTCTGCGTGGAGACATGTGTGAAAGGGCGTACCTTCGTTGAAGGTTGTGCGTCAGGGCTGGTAACCCGGCACGTAAAAATCAACTACCAATCATTAGTGGACCGGAGTTCCGCTGTGGCGACCCCTAACCGGGAAAAGCCGAAAGAAACAACAAGTCTTAGAAAAATCTTTCATAAAAACATTCCTATTTTACTTGTCCACTCAACATGCATTCATACTCTATTACACAAAATTACTTTCATATTTCAAAAGTGGTAAAATGGAAATACAACCATTAATTACAGGAAAAGTGTGCACATCTAATCTAAGCAGCCACAAAAGTTCTTCTTTCCCTAAGAACTCCTTCCATAGACCTGCTCTCTCTGAGTTATCAACCTTAGCTAATATAAAAAATACAAATTTCTGCAAAGTAAGCAATGTTTAAACAATGCATTATTAGGATTACCTTTTTACATATCTTTGCAATGTTCATAAATTCTTTTCCTCAAAGAATGCTGGGTCTTACATACGTAGAACACGTCACAGGAAACACAAAAACTCAAGTAAACAACAGCTTTGGTGTTACAATCAAATCTACATGGACATCCTATTGTCTTGTGGTAGTAGAGTACAGTGTGCATCTAAAATATAGCAGCATTGTTTACATCTGCCCCATTTCTTTATTTTAAATACTTTATGACACCTTTCATTCGGCATTCTTTCTGAAATCTGCTTTGATGCCTCTTTTGTAAACAAACTTTGGTTCAGCACCTAAACAATTTAAAATGTCTTCAGAAAAACACTTAACCCAGTTCTTTTTAACTATGTTACAAATAGCATAAGCTTCATTGGTGTAGGTGCATATAAACACATTCATTATAAAATTTTTGGATGCTGAATTCTTAATAGAAGAAAACACCCTGTCTAATAAAATAGGTTTATATAAAGATTTCTTTCCTGCAAAAATCTTAATATCAGCATGTTAAATAACTTTTAGGGAATACTATGGTGATAGAAACAAGGTCTTCAACATTTTCATCTCAGGTAAAAACATGTCATCTGACATGGTTCTAGATAAGCAAATTATTTAGAACAATACCGCGTTTCTGAAAAAAACAATGGAAGCCAATGCAAATACATAGGATCATAGGAGGTTACTAGGCTTTTGGCCCTGGGGTCCTTACAAGCCTAGCCAAGAGTTTATGCCCAAAAAAGAAACCTCAGAAAGCACCTGTCGTCCCTGCCCATGAGGGATAAAGGTGGAACCCCTAGGACAAATTTGTGGTTTCCCATCCACTCATCAAGACTATGCTTGAAAAAGGTCAGCGAGGTAATCTGTTTGACATGTATGGGAAGTCTATTCCAGAGACGGGGCAGCCTCTGGGAGACAAACCTCTCTCTCCAGCAGGTTTTGTTGATGTCACATATTAGATTTAGGCATTTCAAGTAGGTAATGCGAGAGGAGTTAGACTTATGGATATGTAGCATCTCTAGTAGGGAAGGGTATATTGCCTTGTAGGTGAGGCACAGATCACATATTAGAAAATGTTGGTTGTCTAAAAATAGTGGACTGATACAAACACCAAGAAAAGTCCAATCTAAACAGTGAATTCTATGCTCTGAATATTCATATGTGAACCTAAGAAATCAGTGGAACTGTTTAACTTGTGAAAAAAATCTAACTGTTCCAAACTGCCTGACCCCATCATAAAAATATCATCTTGATATCTTAAATACATCTTAACATGCTTGAATTTGCTATCAAATACAAAAATGTTTTCCCATTCAGTAAGCAACTTAAAGTCTGAGAAGGAACCACATTAACTTCAGAACTAAAAAATTCTACAAGAGTTACTGATGTGGTAAAAGTTCACCCAGAGTCAATAGCAGTTTCTTCTCAAGAAAACTACAGAATGAGTTACTAAACACGTCACAAATGTGCCTTTGATGTTGTGAGATCAGAAAGCTGTAAGTTATACTTCCACACCAGATGTGTGGATTCATTTCCCAGTACTGACACTGCTGGTTCCCTTCAGAATATCGAAGGTTTAAAACTTCGAATGTCATATGGTCAAGACCATATTATCAAAGTTTTAAAACTTCGAACTTTCTGAATGGAGATCTCCTTACAGCATGGAAGGGGAGATTTTCCCTTTTCTTCGCTATATTCCTAGTTGGTATATTTAAATAGCAGAGGGTGTGGGGGTGCAGGAGGGCTTGCCCCCCTGCAAAAACGTTGAGGAACATGGTTTTGTTTTGTTTTTGTATTCATTTCAGAATTTCAAAGTTTTGAAACTTTGATCATGTGGTCTCGACCGTATGAAATTCGAAGTTTTAAACTTCCGATATTCTGAAGGGAATCCAGCTGCACTCATGATGTACCATCTAGCTGGATATAAAAGATGCATGGGGCTTAATGAAAAAAAACATCTTTTTATTCTTACTTCTGTGCTTACCAAACAAAAGTAAGGGTCCTTTATTGTTACATTCATATTGATATATCTGCATCATATATTAAGTATTCAGATAATTTACAGTTCCCTTAGAGTGCTGGCCAAATTTCCCCTAGTCATTAGGTCTCCACTGAAAGCAGGGCTATGCTTAGTGTGACTACCCAGATCAACGAAAAGTAAAATAAAACACAAATCAACGTTTTGGCAACAAAACACCCTGTGGAAGTTGCACTTAGTTCTGACACTGGAATGGTAGAAGTAGTAGATTAAATGCAGGACTCCCACAATTTTGAAGAAAGGGGATTCCAACAGCAAACACAGCTGGGGGAATTATAACTACAGCAGCTGTTTAAACTAAGTAAGGACACCAGCTTCCTGATAACTTCTGACATGTTCTCACTGTAAAAGCCTGTAGTAAAGTCTCAGAATTAGTCTTTAAACAACCCTATAAGCTGCATGCTGTTCCTAAATACAGATCAGACTTCCCGCCTTCCCACTGCATGGTTATACATTCTGCCCTCCCAATAACTGTCTCTTCTCCCTGCACTCGGTCCACTCAAAAAGCTACAGTCTGTTGCAAATAATCAGAGACTACAGCTGTTACTGTTAACAAATCTACGTACTCTGCTGTCGCTGTAACAGAATATTTCTGGAGATGTCCTCTCACTGTGGGACAGCACAGGAAAAAACATTCCCATGTCTCACCTCCTCTGTAGCACTCCACTTACAACATGGCCACCCCTCCCCCACTCCCTGAAGTAGTAGTTCACACACAAGCATCATCTGCAAACAATCTGGCCTTGGGGAAACAGCACTCCTTAGCTATATGTAGGCATCCAAAATGTTCCTGTCTGCTGTTACAAAGAATGCACTGCGTTTCTGCGAATTAACTGTTAAACATATTGGTGATACCAGCACTCTGATGAAAAGTGTTAATGTTGCATACTTGATAAACTTATGGTTAACAATAGTTCTGTGTGATAAGCAAGCAATAATGCTCACCAACAGGGTGTGTGTTATTGTAGAAATAAGGCCCACTCAGGGATGTTCTGAGGCCCTACGCAGCATGCGGACGTCCTCTACACACCTGGAAGGGCGTTACTTCCACAATAAAACACAATCTGGAGGGCATTACTGCAGTTAGAGAATGGGCTGTCTGTAAACTCTTTTTTGAGTTTTACTTACTTATTTTTTATTACTATATATTTTTAATATTTTTGATGTAAAATAGTTCCACCGCCTAATATTTCAAACTTGCTGTAGTAAGCATTTTACATTCAAAATTAACACTAAAAATATACAGGTATTTACTTTATTTTTTGGTCTTTTACCCCCAAAACATTTGGTTTGTTCAGTCAATGGAAATTGAAGTTACTAAATGCTGACATACATTTGAGTTTCAGACTTGTATTTCCTTCAGAAAAAGCCTGCTAACACAAATCCTTTTATTTAACACGTTTGTAATTTTATAAGAGCAATAATTAAAATCTGTTCCTATTTTGAGCCTTAGTTCCCCTATTACTTAAGGCTTTATCCAGATTTCTTCAGCTGAAGGGTCCAGAGGTATGCAAAACCTCTTTACTGCTGCTACTGCCATCTCATTCACTCAGTCATTCACTCACTCTCTCTTTCTCTTACACACACACACACCTCTGCTTCAGAAAATGTATGCTAACACAAATCCTAATATTCAAGCAACCTTTTGATTTTGTATCAGCAACATTTAAAATATGTTCCTATTTTGAGCCTCATTTTAGGCTTATCCAGATATCTATAGCTAAGAGGTTGACAGGCATGCAAATATTTTAACTGCTACTGCCAGGAAATCGCTTGCTTGCTCTCACTCTTCACTCTCTCACACACACACACACACACACACACACACACACACATACACACACACACAGTCTCTTCTGCTTTCATGCACTCATTCACTCGCACACGCAGACAAAAACATAAACACATACTTTTTTCTGTTTCATTTACTGTTTTACACTTGCTAAGCAGCAAAAGCGCTGCTTAGCGAGTGTAAAATCATAGCTTGATCGATCTCTCTCTCTCTTACTCTCATACACACACACACACACTCTCTCTCACACAGACATGAGCACACACACATATGCTTATTTATTTATTTATTTATTTTTAATTATTTTACACTCGTTAAAGAGCAAAGCTTAGCAAGTGTAAAATACTGGCAGATGTTAGGTTTTTTCAGTCCAAGCCCCACGGCAGCTTAATATGCTGCCATGAAGCAGTGGACTTGTTTTTCAGCGAGTATTACCTGTAGATTAACACCCTGCTGGAGAACGTTTGTTCTCCAGTCACGGTATGGCCTACATGGTCACCCATTCTCTAAAGTGATTTAACAACAGTATCTGTGTTCATGCTGATCAAATGTTACAGTTCCTGCATATTTGATCCTATTACACTGAAAGGCTCTTTTTCTTTTATATTTTATGTTAAAAACTAGAGACAAAGTGCAGTTTAGACAGATCTGTGGCTGTGCTTTACATACATGAATCTATTAATGCATATTTATGACTGCTGAAACAGTTTTCTAATACTGACAGCTAAAAGTGTTTATGATTGCTATTAATCTTCTCCTTTGTCACTTGCTTTATATTTACAGCTGTTGGCAAAAATAAATAAATAAGGGACTCACAAATTTTAGGATACAACTAGTATGGTAATCAAGAAAACTTGCCTTTATTTGCAGATGATATTATTTTGTACTTGATAAATCCAGAAAAAAAGATATCTCAGTGTTGCGGAACATTTTGCGACAATTTCAACTCTTTTCAGGACATAAAATTAATGAAGAGTAAACAAGGGCTACAGCCATAAATTATGTACCCACACACAAATTGGTTCAGCAGTATCCATACTTATGAGGACACGATAAGATAAAGTACTTAGGAGTATGGATTAAAAACGCTTTTGCTACGGCAGCAAAGGATATTTGGGAAGAAACTAAACAAAAGTAATACAAAAAGCTGAGAAAATTAAAGCTCTTGTTTATGGATATGGATAGTAAGAGGCAGGCAATGAAAATGTTTTTAGTCCCGTTAGTTTTACAAACTGGTCAGCAGTGGCGGCTGGTGACTTCAAATCAAAGGGGGGCTGCAGGAGACAGCTGAATGGGTGGGGTCAATGGGAAGGTGTGTGGCCATCTAGAAAGGGGAGGAGCTATGCTCAAAACCACAACAACTAACTAAATACACTGCCCTGGGTGCCAAACCATCATTATGAGAGTCCAATCAAGACTTGAGAAGAAGAAGTAAGTCTTCGGACTGAAGCACGAAAAAATATCAGGAGTCAGCCGACTGGCACTTGCGAACTGCTTTCACCGCACGGCAAGAAAGGCTGGAGAACATGGCATCGGCTGGCAGCTTTGTACTCCTAGTGCTCTGACGTCAAGGAGCATGACTGAACAGCTGACGCCGGACCCAGACTTTGGGATTCTGGCCAACCGAGGACTGCCTGCCGGCAGGAAGAACCCTACAGTAATGACTACAACAGTGAAATACGATGAACATCCACAACAACTAACTAAATACACTGCCCTGGGTGCCAAACCATCATTATGAGAGTCCAATCAAGACAAAATGAAGTGTAGAAGAATAAAAATATTTCAATGCATTGGCTGCATGACAGCTTACTTAATATCTAGATGGAAACAAAAAGGTTGTGAGGCATGAAAAAATAAATTAGTTTTTAAATACATTAATGGAATGCCAGTCAAAATCAAGTAGCACTCAACTCAAACCACTTCTTGCACTGCAGTTCTAATTATAATTTATATTCAGCTTTATTAAAGTACCAAGTAACATGCTGAAAGTAGAAATGTCTGATGCCCCACTTGTAAAAATGTTTCTTATCCAAAAAGACCTGCTGCCTGACAACTATCTACTTGTTTCATGGGGAAAACATGATCAAAGTAAAAATGAAAAGCAAACAAGAAATAAGCTCAAGATACATTGCTTAAAGGATTACTGTACAGGTTATGGACCACACGATTGGCATTCTGTTTAGTTTACGGGTAAAGCCTGCAGAGATGACTGGAAGTCTCCAAGTGTAATGAGCTTCTTAAAATAATGTAATCTGTCCTTTATTACAAATACTGTCATATGCATTTCAATACCCAAGGCTTATACATTATCTAGTTAAGTATTCTCTACATGGCAACAACAGAAAGGCTTTCAATGTTGGCAATTCGTTAACAGTATGCTTATTAAAGCTTACTTGCATCTTACGATCTCAGCCAAGCTTACCTGATGGTCATTAAAGTATTGCTACTTAAACACAGAGCAACAGGCACTTTGAGTAATAAGCATAAATCAACAGTACAAAAAATATGACAGAAACCAGACCATTCTGCAAAAATCAAGGACATATAAAAAGCCACTCTAGTACTTGAGTCTACCTTGGATGGGGGGGATACTCTGCACATTTACACTGCATAACTACTCCTTGCCTTGCTTTGACACATCCAGAGTCACTACATGGGGGAGTGGGGTGCAACAAGTATGTCACAATTTGAAATATCTCTGGCTGACTGTGATGGCCCTGACACATTTATCATACCTCTCAACCTCAGAGCAAGAAATCTGGACAAAGCCATACAAAGAAGTGGGACAAAGGCCCAAAAATAAGGACAATTTTTAAATATTGCTCTTATAAACTTAGAAAGATAATAGAATAGGTCTTGCATTAGCATGAATTTTCTGAATGGTATGAAATCTGAAACTCAAATGTCTGTCATTATTTTCTAACTTCAGTCTTTAATGATTTGTCACTAATTTGCCAAAAAAACACAATTTTGCCAAAAACAACACAATTTTATGAAAAATGGACCAAAAATGTGATGTAAAAATATAAAATAGCCACACAATACAGCTGGCAACCTGTCAAAGAAGGGACACTTTAATATTAGTACTGCTAACTTGAGCAGCTGACAAAATAAAAGAATCTACATGCATTTCTGAAATAAAAGTAATCTATAACTCTGATTATTACAGTTATTCCTTAATTGTAAACCCTCCATGTTTTCTTCCAGAATTGCTATTTTGTGGAGGGATTATTGGGGGAAGAGTAACATTTTGAGCCAAAATCGGGGACAGTTGAGAGGTTTGGCTATGCCTAATTCTATAAAGCAATTTATTTGCATGTACCTCTGAACCTGTTAATGCAATAAATCTGGACAAGGCCAAATATATTGGGGGAACATATAAACAGTACTAAAAATTGCTCTTGTATAAACTGAGACAGTTGATAGAATAACAGGTCTTACTTTAGCATGCATTTTTCTGAAGGGTATGAAGTCTGAAACTCAGTGTGTCATTATTTAGTGACTTAATTCCTAAATGATTTTCCAGAAAACCACAAATTTTATGAGGAACAAACCAAAAATAAGAAGCAAAAATCTATTCATTCTGTGAAAATCTGAACAGTTGGGAGGTATAGTTCAGCTGGGGCTGTCTGAGTTTGCCGCCCTTCCCCCTCGCAAAATCATGGTCGAATGGAGCCCTCCCCCCTGCAGCCATTCCAATGATCCATTACTTGGCTATTTCACTCCATTTACCTTAAACATTTATGTGCATACTGCTTTACTTCTGCGATGATTTGGACTTAATTTGAAAGTTTTATTTTGCATTTTACAGCACAAACACTAAGCATCTGCTAAACAAAGCAATGCAGTCTCACAATGAAAACAGACTTAGCATTAAAACTTCTCTGCCCTTGAAACTCACATTCAATGAAACAGCATTGAAACCCACATTCAAAGAAAATACATTTTGCCAGTGGCAGGTCAAGATTAACTTTGGGCTGTTTTAAAAGCATAGGCCCCTTGCACATGAAACATACAGGTGCTCTTTGATACACCTTCCTGATTGTACTAAATTATATTCATTGTACAATACAGTACAGTTGTTAGAGGGCGTTTTAAATTTATTGTTTTGAACATTTTTCCAGTAAACATTGAAACAAAACGCATGCACCAATGACAAAACTGCCCAATTCAGAACATTTTTAGAGTAAACAATGAAACAAAATGCATGCACCAATAATGACAAAACTGCCCAGTTCAGAACATTTGCATCATAGAAGTCTACCCAAACTTCTACAGTCCACCATTATCAGTAAATATAACCATATCTATGTATGTTCTGCAACTTAAGCAAGTAAAGTTGATGAAATAATATAGATTGTGTTCCCAAGTTTCTGTATTTCATGAAGTTTTGGGAATGTGTGTAGTAATACCACATCTGTTAGCTTTATACACTTGCTATCGCTGTTATGAATGAGATAGACAGTGTGCAAACAAAAAAAGAATAATGATTATTTGTGAGTGGGGGGCTAACTTGTATCCAAAAGTTACACTTTCCTGCTGTTTAATAGTTGATGTTATTTAAATGAAGAAGATGGATGCTGTGTTGTAGAAAGCGAACGTGCAAAGAGATCTGCAGGCATTAGTAAACTGATTCAAACCCTCATCACTGTCATGTGTGTGTGCATGGGGGAGTGGCAGTCATGTTAGCGCATTTTCATCCAAACAGTTTAGATTTTTACTGATGTGTTACTCTGTATGTAGTTCTGCTTGTACAGTCTGACTTTCATCTTGTCTGAATTATGTCGTGGCCTCCATAAACCCAGCCAACTACAGTACTGTTCTGCATTTTTTAAAACAGGAACACGAATTTAATAAGGAACATTTGTAACTCTTCCACTGATAAACAACCTTTTTAGCTAACAGTAGAACACCATCTGTGATCTATTTTTCTAATTATGAAATCCCCTACCTAACCAGGCAGATACTCACACACACACACACACACACACACACACACACACACACACGCACGCACGCATGCATATACACACACACACACACACACACACACACACACACACACACACACACACACACACACACACACACTCCTTACCTGTAAGTGTCGAAAGATTTTACTCTTCTAACATATTCTGGAAGAATCACACCAAGTTCTTGTAAGCAAGTAAAACAGCTTTAATTTTACATGCATGGAGATCTGCTACATGATAGTAATATGCCAGCAGTCTGCTTACTTGTACTTTGAGTTCTCCTTATATAGACCCTCCTGCATCGTAGCACACAGAACATTCATTAAAATTGATAGTTTGATTACTTGTTTTTACCAGCCAGTACCACAGTTATTCTTGCACCATTAACTTTATCAGTGGTTTAAGATTAACTCCTGCATTCCTCAGTGATCAACATTTTCCAGAACATTTCAGTTTGCACGCAGTGAACATTTTTCTGCTTAACCCTTTAAATACAGAATACAAAATATGTTGACTTCAGTATTTTTCCACATTTCCCCCCTTACAACATTTTGTATACTGTTTATTTTACACAATCCCAGATCGTTGTATACCTTCTCATAATCAGAGAAATATGCTTTTGTAGCATTGGCAGAGATAACCTTCGATATTATCATTTTGATACATGGTATGCAACAGCAGCCAAGCAGCAAAAATATGATTGCACCAACACATACAGCAATTAAAATGTTCATCAACACAGAACCCCAGTTTCCAAACAGGTTTTGGAAAAAGTCAGTCAAGGGGTTTGGACCAGGTTTAGTCAGTTCAGAAACTTGTTGAATTATTTCAAGGTGGCTCTGAATCGCGTGCTCGTTATCAGGGATGAACGAGCAGCACTCCTCGTGTATCAGAGCCAAGCCAAATTACCTCCTTCGCCGCTAGGGTGAAATCGGCCATACGGTTCTGCAACACTACTGTTCTCATCGCGTTAATTCGTCCGTCACCAATTCTAGCGCTGAAAATGTCGCATTACTCAGAGTCTCTAACAGTTTTGACAGTTTTCTCAGTTCCCAGATGGATTTTACTGTCCCATATGCTGGCAAAATACCAGCCCAAGCAATTACATCATCGCCTAGGTCCATATGTGAGAGTCCTTTGCTGCTGACGTGTGCCAAGTCATGGTGATAAATCCATGATGCATCAATGTTACCTACGGGATTAATAGGTTTATTAAGAGAACGTGCATTTCAGTATTTTACCTTGAGGCAACGCATTTGCGTGCCTGATAGCTGGTATCAGATATCCCAAAAACAACTTCCTGACCAGCCATATGGTAACCATTTATATGCTTTCCTACCACAAATAAAATAACAATCATTTGTTTTGATGGTAATATTGGTTGCAAATTCATAACTCCCATTTGGCTTTAGCCCTTAAATAACAGGCCATATACATACAGCATTTTTCAACAAAACTAATATCATTTACATTGATGTCTTTTTTATAGCTCCAAACTTGGTCTCACACTGCCCTTCTAGGGTACAATTATGAACTATTGTCAAATTACATTGGCTCAGCCCCACCTTAACTTTCCCAATCTTTTGAAAACACACTGTTCCATTTTGGCCCCAGAAGAGGCAGCGCCACCTTGTCTCTCAGTGGTACTTCTGTGGTTTCAAACAACAAACTATTCCAAGTATCATTTATTCCCAGAGGGCTGTCCCTAACATTAAGCCACTGTGTACAGTAGGTATTGCAGTACATACCCAACAATTTGAGACATTCATTGAGGATGCATATGCATATTTAATCGCTTGATATGTATTAAAGTTTGGATGCCAGCTGGTGTGTTTGTCTCTTTTGAATGGCTAGCTTCATTAAAAGACAGAAATGTCCAAAACAGAAATATTACAATCACAATAGTTATAAACAATAAAACATTGCAATAGAACCATTTTCTCTTATTCTCATTATTGTCCTTCATGATTGCTGCTGTCTGTTTGTTCCTCAGGGGAACTCAGGTCTTTATTAAACTTAAAATGTTTTATGATTTTGCAATGCGTTAGGTGGATCCATGAGGACCTTTCTTTAATCCGAACTGCTGTTGGAGTTGCGATTAGCACCTGGTAGGGGCCCTCCCATTTGGGATGCCCAATTCTTGCGTTTATTATTTTGATCCAGACCCACTCGCGGTCTGATTTCCGTGATCTTGTCGTCTCTTGAACCTGAAAAACAATCATTCGTTAAACAGCTGTTAGTATTGGTCAGCATTTTCCTCATGTACTCAGCTATCTCCTCACCCCTCACGTTCCGCAGGCAACAAGTTTTGCCACTGCGGGGCGTAATAAGGTCTCCCATACAACAACTCAAATGGGGTGACTCCTTTTGAGGTGGGAGTTGTGCGCATGGAAAGGAGGGCTAGAGGTAGACAGGTAATCCAAGACTGATGTGTCTCGCCATGAGTTTTCTCAACTTGCCTTTTAGAATGCCGTTATGGCGTTCCACCAACCCTGCTGACTGTGGGTGGTAGGCACAATGGTGTTTCAATTCAATTTGGAAAACTGTAGACAGTTTCTGTATGATCTGATTGACAAAATGCGTGCCGTTGTCAGAGTAGATGCGTGTAGGAAGTCCAAAGTGCGGACGATGTGATTGACCAAAATTTTAGCCACTGATTGAGCATCCGGATGTGTCACCGGAAAAGCCTCAACCCACTTAGTAAATGCATCTACTATTACTAACACAAACTTCTTTAGTTGTTGCGGGCTCAATTCGCTGAAGTCCATACATATTGTATGAAAAGGATAGGGGGTGTTGGAAATGATGCGGAGCAACTCTGACCCCTCCCGTGGTATTTAGCACATACTATGCAGGATAGACAAAAAGCGTTTTGCATATGCAATGAAACCCTTGGTCCAAAAGGTAAGGTGGATAATTCTAACCATAGCTGCAGGGCCCAGATGGGAAGGGCCATGCACAACTAGTGCTGCATATCTAAAAGATTAGTAGGCAAAACATATTTATTATCCGGTCCCACATAGATTCCTTTGTTCTGCCTAACACCATACCTAGTCCAGCGTTGTTTTTCCTGTACTGTGCTAAGTTCCTGCATGACTTGTAAGGTTTGCAAATCAAATTTATCTGTTGGTTGTAATTCTGTAGGTGTGGTTTCAAGTGAAAGGTACTGGACATAGCTGCCTCTTTGGCTGCTTTGTCTGCTAGGGCATTACCAAGTGATACGGGTCCTTAGCACGGGTATGAGCAGCGCATTTACAGATGGCCAAACCCGTGGCCGTTGGATGGCTTGTAGTAATTCAAGGATTAGGTCTTTGTGCATAATGTCTTTCCCGAGGTTGTAACCATCCCCTATTTTTCCATTGCTGAGCAAACACATGCACCGTAGAAAGCATATTGACTATCCGTATAGATAGTGACGTTCCTGTCCTCTGAAAGGAGACATGCCCTTGTCACAGCAATCAGTTCCGCTGCTTGAGCGGATAAGTTCGGGAGTGGTCTTGCCTCTATTATCTGAGTTGCAGTAGTAACTGCATACCCTACCTGCGTGGTGCCTGTTTCTGTTTTGCGTGCTGACCCATCTACAAACAGTGTCCAGTCCGCATGTAGTAAGGGTTGATCTTTAAGATCCGGTCTTGGTAGAACTTTAGAATGTATGAGATCTAAGCATACATGCGGAATACCGTCTTCAGCAACAGGTAGCAATGTCGCTGGATTTAAGGTAGTGCATCTCTCAATTGTCATGTGTGGCTGCGATAACAGCGTAGTCATACAAGATAAATGTCTGCTAGGTGACAGAAATGTTAACTTGTCCTGCAGAAGGATGACTGCTACAGAGTGCGGGACTTTTAACGTAAGATCATGGAACAATACCAACGTGGCAGACGCTTGTACCGCCAAAGCGGCTGCAATTACTGCTTGCACACAGTGTGGTAATGCTCGTGCTACTGAGTCTAATTTGCTAGAGTAAAATGCCAATGGTCTTAACTTATCTCCATACATTTGCATTAAAACAGATGTCATAAATCCCTGCTTGCAATCTACAGTCTGTATAAAGGTCTTACTGTAATCTGGAAACCCCAATGTTGCTGACCCAGCTATCAGTTGCTTGATCCTAGTAAATGCCTGTACTGCCTTGTCTGTCCAGTGCAGCAAATCTTTTGCCGCCATCGGTATTGCAAAAATTAAGTCTGATAGCGGGTGCACTTCTTCGTAGTTGGGAATCCAACTACGACAGAAGTTCGTAATGCCTAAAAAGGACATCATTTCTTTTTGTAGTTGGCATGGGGGCTTGTAAAATAGCATTCTTTCTGCTGTCATCTAATCGCCTGCCCTTCCCAGAGATAGTATAACCCAGGTAACGTACTTCTAATTTACAAAATTGTAACTTAGACTTATTTACCTTATGTCCTTCGTGTGCCAGAAAGTGTAGTAGTCGAATAGTCTCGGACTTACAGAGTTCTTCCGTAGTCGCGGCCAGGAGGATATCATCCACGTACAGCAGTAGGTGGCACCCTTGGGCTGGTTGGAACTGAGCCAAATTGGTGGACATCTCTTGTGAGAAGATGGTCGGACTTTCGCAGTATCCCTGCGGTAACCTGGTATAGGTATAACGCTTGCCCATAAACGTAAATGCAAACCAAAATCTACTATCTTCCTGCAAGGGAATAGAGAAATAGGCATTACTGATATCAATTACAGAAAAGTAGTTATCCGTTGGAAGGATATCGTTCAGCAGAATAGACGGATCCGGGACTATGGGGGCCCGAGGTACCACGCGGCATTTATTGCCTGTAAGTCTTGTACCATCCTCCATGTCCCATCCGTTTTTACTGGAAATAAGGCGTATTACGGTGAGTCTGTGCACAGAATTAATACTCCAGCTTTCAAAAGTGCTGTGATTACGGTAAAATGCCCTCCTCTGCCTTTCTGCTCAAGGGATACTGCCGTTTATGAGGTCTAAATTCTGACTTGGGTGTAATCTTCACCTGTCCTGCCGTTCTAATCAGTCCGATATCGTGCTGACCCTGCGACCATAATGAGTTTGGAATCATCTGCAATTGAGATTCTTCCATGGGGGTAAGGAGACATAGTCATAATGTCCCAGGGGATTGTATCGGTTTGTCTTCCCTGAGGTGCACGGTCGGTCTGGCTTGTGTAACCCAGTTAAGTTTTGAACCTGAATGCCCTTACCTGCCAACTGTTCTGGTGTCCATCCTACCCATTCAGTTATTTTCTTACCCACGAGGTACCATGACATTCCTTCACCCTCCGTGACTGAAATATGTGTGGTTAATTCATTCTTATACAGCAGCTGCATATCCCTTGTAAGGCTACATGTGACTGCAGAATTACCTAGTGTGTCCCAAAAGGCTATGCAATACTAGTTTGGTGACTTTAAAACTAAGAAATTTCTTTTCGTATTCTAAATCAGGTCCGGCACATCTTCTGTAATACATTGTGCAATGTAATGGATCTGACACCTTGGATTAGTTATGCGTATTTGCTTAATGCCAAATTTGTAAGAGTCGTCACTACACTCTGGGGCCTGTCTCTATCAAATCATTACTATACCAGTAATGTAGATCTCCCTGCCCTCTAATAGCATTGCACTATTCAGTTCTATTCTCCTTGCCACCATCCCGTGGAGGTTGGGACGGCTGCTATACCGAACACTTGCATTAAATCTCTTCCTAGTAAATGTACTGGGCAGATTTCTGAAATTATTACTCGGAACCGTATGGTTTGGTTCGTCTCTGGGTCGGTAAACCACAGAGGTTTGGACAATGGCTCTTTGTAAATCGACCATTTGCTGCTTTTACAAGCACATATTCATCCGAGGTAACATCGGATGATATGGCAGTACTTCTGACTAACGTTAGAAGCCCTGAGTCACAAAGAAATTCTATGTCTCGGCCCTCAACTTGCAATGTGATCACTGGTTGGGATTCCAATTGCATAGTTGATGCTAGTGCTGTTAGATTTACCATTTGATATTTCTCATTTTCTGCCATTTCCTGTCCCCACCCATCATCTTCACTTATACCTACTTCCCCATTCTCACTTTCTTCTTCTTCCTCATACCCTCCATCTACGTCTTTTTGACCATCATATAGTCATGCGGTACCACCGAAGCAACCATCGGTTTCTCGGTCCTCTGCAATCTCTGGCGAAATGTCCTTTCTTACCGCACTTAAAACACTCCCCTCTTTTGCCTACCCTCGAAATCCTCAGAATGACTTATGCCTCCCGTCCTCGTCCTCTTCCCCTGCCACGCCCTCTTCCGCGATTTATGGAACCTTGAACTAACATTAAAGTTCCATCTTCACTAACTGTAAAAGTCTGGGCTTTTTATTTTTTTTCCTTCAGGTATTTCTCAGCATGTCTAGCATAATCCATAAGGGGCTGTAGACGCTGTCCTGTGTGTGATCATATGCTTTTGTATAAAGTTACCAATGGCTGTCTTGCAGCCCTTTAGGAACGCATTTTTCAGTTGCTGTTCATAGGGCGAGTCATTTGCCTGATTTTCTGCCTTAATCAACCCACTATGAGCATCAAAACATTGTGTGAGACGATGTAGATAATTGTCTACGGTTTCGTCATCTGATTGAACGCATTGATTAATGCAAGTCCAATCTGCTTTGGGCTTCCAATGTTCTTCTATTTTATCTAGGAGAGTCTTTATTCTGGTTCTACACACTTGAGTTAAACGGCAAGGCTCCCCTTCCTCTGGTAGCAGGGGTCCCAAGTTCCAAATAAGGTGCCAATCAGGTCCTAGGATTTGCCTTATTACTTGTTCAAATTCTACAGCGTTTAATCTATAACTCATTCTCATGCCCCTACGTCTGTAATGAATTTACGATATCTACTTTTGGATGGGAATCCCTCTACCGCTTTTCGGATATCATCACGGGTCCACGGTCGGTAGACCAATATGGTAGGACCCTCGCCTTCTCGCGCCTGCTTGAGGATTTGCCACTTCTATCAGTGGGTATTCCTCTCCTTCCTGATCTACCTTCTCCTTAATTTTCCAGTCCCTTCTCTCCTAATACTTCCGCTGTAAGTCAAGAGTGTTGGCAGGCTCTCTCTGTAATATAATACGTGGCGTGGGGGGGACACTCACCGAAGCCTGGTATTGCGGTGGGTCCTGGTCGGGGGGCACCTCAATAACCTGTGCAGGGTCTGGATACTGGATGGGAGGGGCCGAGGTATTCTGGTGACTACGACTGACTATGGAAGTTTCATTATCTTCCTTTTGAACAAAGTACACATCTTTTTCACTTGAATTACCACACCCTTTTTTCAAATTTTGTTCCTTATGTTTTTTATTTGCTTCCTCCAGCCATTTCTGTGCCTGGGGAATCCCTACCTTCTTTTGCTTCCTTGTCTTATTTCCTGCCTGTTTGCAGTAATCTTACTAGATTTTGACATTCTGACTTATTTAAACATCCACTAAACCCATGTTCCTTTTTCCATTTATCTAAATACTTTACATTCTTTGGGTGTAAATCAAACATAAACTTTTCATCTTCAGTTTTGTCGACGCCTTTGAACTGGTTCCTGTTCCCATTTCTCTTAGAAACTATTCCTGTTCCTGAGATCTCTTGTATATGGAATCTATTCACATATACCCCTTATACTTTGAGAAAATTCAATTTCTCCCTTGACTAGTCCCTTAAAATTTAGACAAAAATTCCAATCAGAAACAACAAAAATAGCTTTTCTTTTTGCTTACCTTTGTGATTCCTCCGCCCTGTTTCGCTGCCACCTCACGGATTGAATCTGGAAAGAGTGACTGGCCTCTAATTTCAACCTATTTCAGTTGGAGGTCTTTCATTCGAGGAGAGCCTGATCTCTCTCCACCTGCGCAGGTTTTCAGCCTCTCTTTGTTCGATTCGCGTGCAGGGCCCTAACGTTAGCCAGTTATGTCGAAAGATTTTACTCTTCTAACATATTCTGGAAGAATCACACCAAGTTCTTGTAAGCAAGTAAAACAGCTTTAATTTTACATGCATGGAGATCTGCTACATGATAGTAATATGCCAGCAGTCTGCTTACTTGTACTTTGAGTTCTCCTTATATAGACCCTCCTGCACGTACATACACGTAGCACACAGAACATTCATTAAAATTGATAGTTTGATTACTTGTTTTTACCAGCCAGTACCACAGTTATTCTTGCACCATTAACTTTATCAGTGGTTTAAGATTAACTCCTGCATTCCTCAGTGATCAACATTTTCCAGAACATTTCAGTTTGCACGCAGTGAACATTTTTCTGCTTAACCCTTTAAATACAGAATACAAAATATGTTGACTTCAGTATTTTTCCACAGTAAGAAACACCAGACCCCATAAATCCACATCGCTGCAGATCCTGTAGCAAACACCAGACCCCATAAATCCACATCGCAAACCATACATCCCTGTCCGAAACCCGCGCAAATGCGAGATCTTCCCGACGAGACTGCAGTAAACTCCAGACTGCCAACGTTGCAGTCCGACCCCGATGCGTTTTCCCAGCGAGTTCCCAGGACAGTCTATGCAGTTTAAAACTGCATAGACTTCTGGGAGCTCCGTTCTACACGTTTCCCAGTCAGGACTGCTGCTAAGACAATCTGCGCATGCTCGACTGTCTCAGCAGCAGTCCGGACTAGTGCGCATGCGCGAAAGTCCGTGATTTTTTTTTATTTCTTTAATTTTTTACTTTTCTCTTTTATTTTTTTTTATTAGTTGATATAGTTGAGGGGGCTGCAGTCCGGCAGTCCAATAGCATGGGCCACCCCTGCTGGTCAGGCATATTTTTATCAACCAGAGGAGAAGTTGTGGACAATGATAAATAAAGAGTTGAAGGAAATTATCTGGGAGGGGAAGATGGCAACAGTTAAGTGGGATAAGTTGAACCTCGCAATAGAACAAGGTGGTTTAGGATTACCTGGTTTGAAGGGATATTTTAGAGCTACACTGTTAAGCCTCATGTACATATAGGTAGGTTCATAGGTAGGTATTAGGCTATTGGCCCTAGGGCCTATATAAGCCTAGCCAAAAGGGTACCCTGGCTTTTGCCACCCAAGAAAATTATTTTCCTGTGCCCCTATCAAGCACAGCCACAGAAGTGATCCCCGGGGTAAATTTCCTATTTCCCATCCAATCATCAAGATTTTTCTTGAAGAGTGCTAATAAGGAGCTCAAAAAATATATGTTGCCAGTCTGCTTTTGTGTCTTTTTTACACATCCCGCATACCATTTTATTTATTTACTTTATGTGGAGTAATTACACATCCAGCATATCATTTTATTTAATTACTTTATATGGAGTAATACATATTCTGTGGATATATTTCCAAGTAAATATTTCTGAATATAAAGTAGTGGAAGTTGAACTTACAGATTTCCAAATTAAACTTTTGTTATGCTCATTTTTTTATATTATCCAAGTTACTTGCAATAAACAAGTTCCAATAGTATTTTTACATATATTTGAAATGATTCAAAATTAACTTGTATACTTTAGACAGATAGATAGTAGTATATTTCTCTAGTTACAATACTTTACACATTCATTTTTACGCATTACCAAAGAACAGCAGTAAAGAACATCTTGCAAACAACATTTAAACATTTTGCACTCATTATTCTAAACAGTTTTCAGAGAGAGAGAGATAGGTACACACTCATTCCCACAGTACATCACTCCCACCCCAATCCCCCCCCCCCACACACACACACACACTATTTCAGACACCCTCTACAGAGAATATATTCTTCTATATTCTCAGAACTGAACTTTCTTACTTGTCCTCCTCCACAACATCTGTTCTAGTGTGGTACTAATTATGTGAATAATTTAACATTTGTGAATTAAAGGAATCACTGGTGATATGTCTATAAAGAAACATTTGCATTTCTTAACCCCATGTAGTTCTCTCATTTAGAATCAGTGTCCCTACATCAGGCTTAACTCTAGCCACCAGTCTGCCCAAAATACTAATAATAACAAGAAGAAGAAGAAGTGCCCTTTCACTTAGAGTAGATACCACTAATGACCCAGACAAATTCTGTTTGTCTTGAGTGTTCACTTCTTCCTCCTTGCCATCGGTCACTCACATGTTTCTTCCTCGTATTGGCTTCTTTTCCATTCCCATGATATACAACCCATCCATCCACAACTCATTTTTCCCATTTTTACACATGGATTTTGGGTGTCACTTCAACTGTGACAATCATTTTAAAGCCAATGCTCACACCACTGGTTAGCTAGCCCTGCCCCGTGGTTGTTCTTCCATACAACAAGCCTGTATGCACACTCACAGCTATAGCCAATTTAGAATATCCAATCCAATGAATGCATGTCTTTGGAGTGTGGAAGGAAACCAGAGCACCAGGAAAAAACTCATATGAACACAGGGAGGACATGCAGACCACGGACATAAGGCATCCATCCAGCTGAAAATCACACCAGATAACCTCTTGCTATGAGGCAACAAGACTATCTGCTGCACCAACTTCGGTCCCACAAACTAGAAATTCACAAATATGCCTCTGCTACTTCCTTGGTGTAACAGTTAGCTAAATGTATTCCAGCCGCCTTCCTATTCAGTGCCATCTTCCAGCTTCCCTCTCTCTGCATGTCACCCACATTAGAACTTGTCAGAAACCAGTCCCTTAGTGCTAGAAGCCAGCTAGCTACTTGGAGAGCTCCCCACATTAAACAATTTCAGATACAAGCACGTCACTGATCCCCATCACTATAGTGAGGGTAGCAGTGACTGTTCCCTCTTTGGTCTCATATTTAGGTGTGCATCAGTCTATCTATCTATGGTATCTGTTATGTATGAAGGAGGCAATGGTATCAGTAATTTCCCTTCACAAAGATAACAAATCTGCAGTAACAGGATATGGGTTAATCATAGTGCTTGCTGCTTGCAGCAGGTGTAGAGTTCTCATTTATTGATCTTTTTCTTGCATGCCTTGGGTGGCTTAAATAATACTTGGCATATATGCATGTAACTTGTCTGCAAAAGTGAACCAATAATTCAGGCAAACAAACAATAATAACTCACAGCAGTTTGAAAAAAATTAGTCCACCAATAATCAGTAATAAATATTTATTCCAAGCATGAGTTTTGCAGATAGTGCACATATCTATTGGTAGGAGATTTGATTTTACTGTTTTAGTAGATGCATAAGACAGCATACATGTGTGTGTCCGTTATAATGTCCATTTTATACACTGCTTTGGATCAATATATTAATATGATGGATTATATATTTGATGTATGTGTGAAACCAGGGCTAATGAAATATTTTCCCACTGTACCTGCATTAAATTCATTCCCAGGTGGCTAACATGTAGCTTATTAGAATCTGTTATTAAATGCTGATGTGTAAATGTGAGTTTTTTTTCAAACACCTTTACTGAATTATCACTTGCGACATCAGCAACTTTACTTTTATGTAAAAGATATCAAACTGTATTAACAAGTTTACATTTACAAACATTATACTTCACATTATATTGCTATATATTACATAACCTAAGCAGCGTTACATAAATTATTAAATTCCTGCCCTTTTCTTTTTTTAAATAAAAAACATCTTTATTAAACCATCACTTATGAGAAAGGCAATTATACATTTATATTAATGAAAACAAACCACATCAACACAATCCTAGTTGCAAGCATTTTACATCACAAACCATACTGAGATACTCCCAGCTGCAAACATTACATAGCTCATTTAAATCCTGCCTTCTTTTAAACCTCATTCCTCCCCTGTATGCATCCGTACATGTGAATTCATCCCCTGAGAAAGTAGTATCTGCAAGTTGTTTGTGAAATATTTGTTGGGAATAAATCTTTATTGGTGTACCACATTTTTTCAGGCTTCTGTGATTAAGTCATCTTGTAAGCTAACTGTCTATATGTTTTGAATTCAGTTTATTCTACTGTTATTCTGCATTCTTACTGCTGCTGCTGAGTTATAAACACTACTAAGAGTGAATTGAACTGCAGCTTATAAACATTACAGTATTTGGTTTATTTATTTATTATCATATACAGTGGTTCCTCATTCTATTATACCTCCTCTGCTTGCAATTAACTCTCAGGATTGTAGCCAGAAGTTTTTGATTTCTAACACACACACACACACACACACACACACACACACATTCTGCAACACATACAGACACACACACACACACATATACATGCACACAGAGCAGAACTGTCTTCTATTACAGGATATATACAGAAA
The DNA here is from genome assembly GCF_019279795.1 of Protopterus annectens. Taxonomy (NCBI): domain Eukaryota; kingdom Metazoa; phylum Chordata; order Ceratodontiformes; family Protopteridae; genus Protopterus; species Protopterus annectens. Next base: position 523,358,371 of record NC_056733.1, read on the forward strand.
ATGTGCAAGCGGTGCTTATAACACAAATGCTGATTTTATTTAATAGAAACTTTTAACTGACAAGCTACAAATCTATCAGTTATTCATCACTCTTATAAACATTACAGTATTTGGTTTATTTATTTATTATCATATACTGTGGTTCCTCATTGTATTATACCTTCTCTGCTTGCAATTAACTCTCAGGATTGTAGCCAGAAGTTTTTGATTTCTAAACAAAGATCAAATACTGTTATTCTGCAACACAGACACACACACACACACACACACACACACACACACACACACACACACACACACACACACACACACATAGCAGAACTGTCTTCTGTTACATGATATATACAGAAAATGTGCAAGCAGTGCTTATAACACAAATGCTGATTTTTTTATAGAAACTTTTAACTAACAAGCTACAAATCCATCAGTTATTCATCACTCTGAATATATTCCTAATCTTTGCTGACTTGCCATTTCCGAAATTAATTACTACAATGTGGCTTATTTATTTTTTTTATTTGTTAACCAGGTGGTCTGGCCCAAAAGTGTTTTCAGCCATGACTCATGCTCAGAGAGGCAGAAGAAAGAATTATCTCAAAAAGCTGTAGAGATACATAATATTAGTACAATCCATAATATCTATGTAATTCAATTACTGCACTTGGTAATCTGCAGTTACACAAATGTAAAGCGTTTCACAGAAGGTTATAATTCAAAGTGGAAAGGAATGATGAGGAACTAAGGGGCAGTTCAAGAAATAAATACAGAGAGGGTGGGATTTTTAATACAGACCCTTAAGGAGAATAATAACCATACAGAATATTATATTCATAGAGTTACTGAAAGCATTCTAAAAACGGAGAAAGGAGATTTTGCTAAAAGGAACCACTGCAAGTAGGGGTACAGAAAATAGGCAAGAGGGGACTGGAATGTACTGGAGAAAACTGGCACAGTAACCAAGGAATTGAGAGAAAATGACTAGAGTGGGAAAAGTGTAGTATGAAACAAACTAAGCACCGCTGACACCGAACAAGTATTTAATAAAACAAAGCTTTCAGGTCAAACAAACCCTTTATCAGTGTATGAGTACAGACAAACAGAAAGGGATAAGGGAGCTCAAAGTGAAAGACCTTATCTGGTAGAATTTTTAGTTGAATCTAGAACAGATACCACTCTTACAAAAAGGGATAATTAGTAGGGCATATAAAGTTTGCGTCTTTCGGCTTTTCCCGGTTAGGGGTCGCCACAGCGGAACTCCGGTCCGCTAATGATTGGCAGTAGAGTTTTATGTGCTGGCTTGCCGGGCCTAACGCACAACCTTCAACGAAGGAACACCCGTTGACGCATGTCACCACACAGAAGATGCTCTAACTGAGAATCGAACGGGCAACGTCTAACTGTGAGGCGACAACATATAAAGTACTGCATAATAACTACAAGAAGCAATCAGAGGATGTTAGAAAAGACTGGAAAAGTAATGTAGAAAGGAACAATGGGAGGATATATGTAGGGCTCCCAGGTATGCAACAAAGTTCAAAAGGTTTAGGATTTTTACTTGGAAGTGTTTACATGGGTATTTTTATTCCCCAAGCAAATTCCAAAGATTTTTTCCTGAGGTAGACAGCAAATGCCAGTGATCTGATGGGGAAGAAAGAGCTAAGTGAGAACATGTTTTTTGGAAGTATAATGGGTTGGCAGACTTTAAAAATTTCCTACAGAGTACTATGTCAGAAATACCGGAGAGGAAAATGGCTGTAACTAAAAAAGGACTGTTCTCAGCCGGGACACAGGATCTGAATTGCCTTGACACAGTAAGGCTTTATTAAGTTTAATTCTGTTGGCCAAAAAAGCAATTACTAGAAAACGTAAATCAGAATCTAAACCAACTATATATGAAGTAGTGAACACTACAGAACAGATGAAAGGGCTGGAAGAGAGATCTTTAGAAAAGGGAAGGAGCAAATTACACAGAAATAAATTGAATTTGTTGGAACAATAAATGCAGAATAATGTTCAGGAGGAGGAGTGAGGTTTACAGGAAGGCAGGAATCGAGCAACTTATGTAATGTTGCACTGAATCACAGTTATTATAAAGAAAGAAAACAATACATACGTAATGTATAATATATGTAAACAGAAAATGTTAATATGGTTTGTTTCCTTTTCTATTGATGTATGTATGCCTGTGTCTTAAGTGATAATTTAACAAAGGTGTTCACAAAAACAAGATTGCGATTAAAGTGCTGAGGTTAGTGGTTACTTGATAATAATGCATTTTTGTGTGGCATAACCTTAGGTTTTAAGACTTGATGCAATGACTATGTTATGTGGCTAGAAACTTGCCAATATTTTTAAACAGGCACACTTTCCTCACAGTCAGTGTTTCGCACTTCAGGTGTTTTAGAACATTGCTATTAACCTCACTACATTTGTCGGGGTTTCCCTTACACACAGAATACTTCAAGCATCTTTGGGACTATGGCACTGTAGTGGAGGGGTTATTATAAGGGAAACTGGCAACAATGAATTTAAATCAATAGCTTTACAGTGGTTTTAAAACTCTGACCTAGAGTCAAAGTTTTAATCTCTCTCTCAAGGTTTGTCCATAAATTACACCCCCCAGCCCACTGCAAATGTGATCACAGTCTCGCACATTCCTCTAGCTGTATTGAAACTTGCTGCTTTCAGCGTCATTTCACTCCCCTGCCCTACTTACACCCGGTCCACCACCATTACTTTATACATCTGTAGGTCCCTCCCTCCTCCAAAAATACCTAATTACTGCATACTTACACCTCCTACTTCCCATCCTACTACACACTAACTCTTTCATTAATCCCCTCATCCCATGTAACTCCACCTTCCTACTGCAAAACTTAGGAAATGATTCCCTGTACCCCTCAAATCTCTCCATATTGCCCCCCCCCCTCTAATTTGAGTTCACTTATAATTTGGCTTATATCTAATATTAATGTTAGCCATAGTAATTTTCATAATTCTCACCTCTCCACTATATCACCAGTGCTATTCCCAGATTATTTCTTCTCCACAGTTTCAGTACTCAGAAAAAGGAGTTATGTCTTATCATAACGTACCATCTGAGTTGTTCATCTTCCAGTCATCACTGATGGGGTTCGGTTTCAAACCCTCGGAAACAAGTCGGTCTTATACCAAGCTTGTGTGCACCAAAAACTCTCAAGCTAAGCTGCTACCCACTATGCCCCTTACTCAGTTACCTCAGATTGAGTTTGCATGCAACATATAGAAGAAGAAATAAGTCAGAGGCCATCTCTGCGCAGAAACCCTAAGACACCACAAAGACCCAAAGATCTGCCAGGAACCTTTGGAGGGGGTCAGTGAGAGGTTGTGATGACTGGAAGAAGGTCAACAACTCAGATGGAACGTTATGGTAAGACATAACTTCTTTATCTGAAGTTAATCTTCTTCCTATTCATCTCTGATGGGACAGAGTCCCCAGCTACTTGGAGACCCTGGGTGGCACTTATGGAAGAACATTCCTGAGAACCACTGAACCAAAGGCCGCTCTTCCCCTGGAGATCAGATCCAATTTGTAATGCTTGATAAAGGTGTGGGGCTTAGCCCAAATGGCAGCTGCACAAATGTCATCAATGGAGGCCCTAGGGTGGAAGGCAACAGATGCTGCAATAGCCCTAGTTGAGTGAGCTTTGATTTGGCCAGGCTTAGATCCCTCAGTAAGTGAATATGTGAAGGCAATGCAATCCCTGAGCCATTTAGGCAAAGTAACTTTCAATACTGCACCTCCCATTCTAGGACCCGCAAAGGAGATGAAAAGCTGGTCCGACTTGCAAAAGGATTTAGTTCTGTCCAGACAGAGGATTTAGTTCTGTCCAGACAGAAATGTAATTGTCTATGAACATCAAAGGAATGTAGGCAGTATTCTCCCTTGTTAGAGTAATTTGGGAAGAACACAGGGAGATCAATGGACTGGTTAATCGAAAAGTCAGAAACCACTTTGGGGAGAAAGGATGGGTTAGTATGAAGTGATACTCTGTCCTTATGAAAGATCAGATAAGGACGCTTGATACATAATGCTTGTAATTCAGAAATTCGTCTGGCTGAGGTTATACCCACCAGAAATTAGGATTTTCATGACAGGAATTTCAGATCACATGTCGCAGCCGGTTCAAAAGGGGGCAGAGAAAGAGATTGCAGAACCCAGGACAGATTCCATGCCTCCATCAGTTGCCTGATGGGAGGCGTGCTGTGGAAAATATCCTTGAAGAAAGTCTTGCAAAGGCGAGAGGAAATAAGCGGGACTCCATCTGAACCGTTATGGAAGTTGGAAACAGCTAGATGGACTTGAATGGTGGAAGCTGACATCCCACTGTCGAACATTTCAGCCAGGTAATGAAGAATAGTGTCTATGGGGGCTGAGAACGGGTCTAGCTTCTGATTATGTGACCAAATAGAGAATCTTTTCCATTTGTCCCTGCAAAGTTTCCTGGTGGATAGTTTATGAGAGGCCAAAATAATATCACATACGGATGATGAGAGGGTTTCTTGCCTGGCAACTAACGGAAGTGGAGAAACCAAGCTGTCAGCTTGAGAGCGGACAGAGTCGGGGGAGTCGGCCCTTGTGGGTGAAATATGAGGTCCTGACGAGTGTCTAGGATCCAAGGAGGTTGTAACAGATGAGGTCGGAGGAAGGGAAAAGTACAGTTTAGTACCTACCATAAATGTAGATGTTCGAGTGTTCACCCTGCTGCAGCCATCACACTTGGGTTATCCTGTCGTCAGGCGGTCCCGCACTCGGCCGGAATTCCAAAGTCTTGGTCCGGCGTCGGTTGCTGTCACCTCTTCCCTGACGTCAGTGCGCCAGGGGTATATATAATGCAACAGACGCCATTTTCTACAGTTTTTCTTGCCCCAGATGTCAGGTGCCCACAAAAAGGTGGTCAGAATTAGTACCAAATGGAGTGAACACTGCACAAAGACAAAATCCCTTCAGCTATAAGCAAATACATCAGTAAGGCATAGAAGAGATTATTCCAGTAGATCAGAGGGGATGGAGGGAGGGTAACCTGGAGTTCAGCAGGGTGAACACTCGAACATTTACATTTATGGTAGGTACAAAACTGTACTATGTTCATCGTGTTACCCTGCTGCAGTCATCACACTTGGGTTGAATCCCAAAGCTAAGGTAGAGTGGAGGTATCATAGAGGGTTAGTGGAGGCAATCAGGCCCTGCAGAACTGCAGTGGCGAAGCCCGCCCTGGACTTAGAGTAAAGAGGTAGGTGATAGTGTTTGGTAAAGATGTGCACTGAACTCCAAGTTGCAGCTTCTAAAATTTCCTTGGTTGGAACCCCCCTGAGAAAGGCTGTAGAGGTAGCTGTTGCCCTGGTAAAGTGGGATCTAATGGTAGCAGGAACTGGTTTCCCATGATGGGTATAGCAGAACCGTATGCAATTACCAATCCATTTAGAAATGGTTTGCTTAGATATAGCCTTCCCTTGAGAAGCTGTAGCATAGGATACAAAGAGCAGGTCAGTTTTTCTGAAAGCCTTAGTTTTGTCCAAGTAGTAGCGAAGCTGTCTGTGAATGTCCAAGGAATGCAGGAGTCTCTCACCTTTGTTTTGTGGATTGGGGAAGAAGGAGGGTAAGTGGATGGTTTGATTTAAAGCTACACTGGAAACCACCTTAGGCATAAAGGAAGGATTAGTGCCTGTAGCTCTGAGACTCTCCTAGCTGAAGTTATTGCTAGGAGTAGGGCAGTCTTCCATGATAGGAACTGAACCAACCAAGACAAGAACGCTGTGTTCCTATGTGTCTTGAGACGCCAACCTGTGCTTTACAAACACGCCGAGCAAGGTGAATAAAAATGTAAAAAACTTTAATTCCACAAGGATGAATACAAGTTAAGCGCTTTCACTCGCCAAAACACGAGCTTCATCAGAACTGTTTGAAAAGGTAATTGATATAACTTATATAACCTTTTTGGCGCCAAAATACTGCTGACATGTAATTTAAAGTTACATACATATATAAGAATATTATACAAAATCAATGCATAAAATCACCATATTGCATTTATTAAATCAAGTGTGCATCAACTGCTGAAATATGCAGTTAAAAATTGACATAAAATGAACTATGTCAATATAATATTAATAATATTTGCATTACATTTAAGTCTGTTTACGTGAATAATAATGCTGGCTTAATAGTGAAGAAATCATTTAAGCCAGTTGTAATAGAGGCATCAGTGTATAATTGCCACCAAATTTCCTTGTAGGATAATAATCCTTTCAAATCCCCCCCTCTAGGCTCAACTACCAAACTATCGAAGATAGCAAATTTAAATGTATGGGTGTCACCATATTGTTTGATGTGTTTGTATAAAGCATTCTTCTCATCTCTTGTTTTAATACTGTATTGATGTGCATATATACGTTTGTTTAATTTTCTTTCCGTCTTGCCTATATAGAATCCTGAACAAGCAGTGCACTTTGCCAAATAAACCACAAATCTAGTATTACAATTGCCATATGCAAATTTTATGAAAGACTTATGTAAATTTTCCAAGGTGATACTGCTGTCTTCAAGAATAGCATAACATTGTTTGCAGTTTCCACACTTGGTTGTCTTTCTGTTATTCAACTGTCTAATATTTACACTACTTTCTAAATACCTTTTTATATTCCATCCCATTTTATAAACAAAAACTGGTTGGGATCCTAAAATTTTAACTATATCATGATCAATCATTATAATTTTCCAATTGTTGTTTATGATCCCCTTGATTTTTCCACTTAATGGGCCATATTCCAAAACACACGCTCTTCTATACTCAGTAATAGCAAACATGTTGTCTTGTGTCTGCTCACCTCTATTGTTATGAGGATTGTTTTTGTCATGCTTGAGTCCTAACAAGGGCATATATTTTTTCCCCCATTCTTTTATAACCATTCCACTTATACATTTCATCATGTTAATATCATATCCTCTGTCTCTAAAAAGGGACATAATGAAGTGAACTTCTTCCAACATTTCCAAGTATGTGGAAGTCATACGTTTTGCCCTAATGATCTGGCCCTTGAATATTTTGACAAATAAGTTCCTTGGATGATTACTGGTATATTCAATATAATTGTTAGAAAAAGTGTGTTTCCTAAACAATCTAGATTTAAAACAGTTATCACCTTTGGAAACATATGTATCTAAATATGGAAGTCCTATCATGTTAGTTGAATATGTAAATTTCAAATATGTGCTACTAGAATTTAAAAACTTGATAAATTTGTCTAATATTGCATTGTTGCCATCCCACAATATATAAATATCATCCAAATATCGGGAATAATACCTAACATGTTTGAAAAACTCATTGGTAAACAATGTACTCTCCTCCCACTCAAGCATAACCAAATTTGCGTAGATCGGAGCACACGCTGCTCCCATGGCTACGCCATTGGTTTGTCTGAAAAATTCACCCTCATATTCAATGTAATTGTTCTCTAATACCATGGACATTAATTCAATAATAAAGCATACCTTATCCCAATCATAGCCACTGTATTTTCTGACACTATAGGCAAAAGCCTCTAATCCAGCTTCTTTAGGAATACATGAAAAAAGATCTATAACATCCACTGTGACAAACATAAGATCTGATTGCCACAAACTAACCGGATAGTTTCACAAAAATTCCCACGAATCCTTAACTAAATGTGAAATTTTGTCATATATATGTTTTAAAAATCTATCTATGGCTGTACCAAGTGGAAAGATTTTAGATCTACTTCCGGATATTATTGGTCTAAAAGGTGGATTGTCTATACATTTGTGAACTTTGGGTATTCCTACTATAGAGGCCAATATGGGATGTTCAACCCTTAAATAATTGTAAATGTCCTTGGTAATTCTTTGATCAATAAGAAATTCTTCTATATGCAAATCAATGTGACGGTATGCAATATTTATTTCACTGAGTGAGACAATTTCATAATTGCCTGAATTGTATAAAAGTTGATGTATTCTAGACATATATTCTGTGTTGTCATAAATAACAACCCCACCCCCTTTGTCGGGTTGCATAATTCTAATGCTCTTATCTTTTCTAAGATCTTGAAGCAATTGATATTCCTCTACAGGCAAATTGTGATATGTTGTAGTCCCTTTGACTTGATTCTGTAACTGATAAATCTGTCGAGAAACAGATTTGTCAAATACAGAAACAAGTGGATGCATGTGTGGCATATAAGTGCTTTTCTTCTTTAAAGTGCATTGTTCACCATCTTTCATACACTGAGTGTTTTTATTATTAAAAGTTATAGCTAAATTTAATTTCCTAATATACTTCTTGAATTCAATTAGGCTACCTACCAATCTAAACCTGGTAGTAGGTATGTACTTCATACCTTTAGAAAACAAGGAAAAAAAAGTCCTATCCAATGTTAAATCTGTGTAATTATATATTTTGAAATGTTTGAATGTATTGACAACACCATCCTTAATAATACCTTCTGTTTGTGACTCTTGTAATATTCGTCCCCTATCGTCACCCATATCTGCATAATTGTTGACATTAATGGTAGCTACCTTGGTAGGTTGAGTCCCTAGCTCAATAGATTTGATAGAATAAAATTCTTTGGATTTTATCTGTGTATTGAAAATAGTTGTTATGGGTAATTCTCTTTGTAATATCTTCCCCACTTCCTCTCCCTTGGATATCTCACATTGTTTCCCTGATATAAAAAATGAGTATCTTCTTCTTCCATGACATAATTGTCTTGTTTATTTCTATAATAGTCATGGGGTTGATGCATATAATTGTGTGTGTCAAACTGAGCACATGTTTGTTTATCATAGTGATTGTGCTTAAACAGTTGTCGCTCTGTATTTTTTCCCCAAATATATGCCATACATTTCTGATATTGCTCAATATCTCTCTGAAGCTTATGATGTTTCCTATCGAAAGCTTTCTTAGTGTTGGCCTCAGCTATTTGAAACTGCTTTCTATATAATCGCTCCCATTGAGGGAATAATAAATCATTTAATATAACATCGTTTAGTTTTTCCACTTCCATCATAACCTTAACTAATAATCCATCATTGTGTTTGATAAGTGTTTGTATATATTGCATACCAAATGAATCAAATAACTGATTAAATTCAGATTTAATGTCAGCTGTTAATTCTATACCCATCGGTATCTTAAAAAATCTGAGCCCCTTAGGGACAATTTTAAGTTCAATACATTTCATTAAATGCGTGTTGTCTAACTTCAGGTTATTAATTAAATTGAGCTTTTTTCCTAATACATATATAATATCCCTTAAAGTACCTTGAGGTATACAGGAATCATTTTGCTTTGATTCCGTAACATCATTCTGTAATTGAGTCTGAAAGTTGCAATTATTGTCCAAAAATGTTTTTAGTCGATTGGAAGGTACATTGTCTTTGTAATTAGGTGACACTGTTCCACTGCCCATATTAAGACCCATGGGAATATTCTGTTCCATCTGCGCATAGGTTCTTTTAAGTATCGGCCGTTTGGGCTTAGTTCCGACTCTTTTGGCTTCCTCTTCAGTATCTCCAAAAGAGAAATCAAAAGTGAAATCTGAAATGCCAAGTCGGCTACTACTTTTTAAAGTGCCCGGTAATGGTGGTGCTGGCAAGTCTATAGGACTCCCACTATTGCATCTGTTAAACTGTCCATTAGGAATGGTGAGCAGACACAAGACAACATGTCTGCTATTACTGAGTATAGAAGAGCGTGTGTTTTGGAATATGGCCCATTAAGTGGAAAAATCAAGGGGATCATAAACAACAATTGGAAAATTATAATGATTGATCATGATATAGTTAAAATTTTAGGATCCCAACCAGTTTTTGTTTATAAAATGGGATGGAATATAAAAAGGTATTTAGAAAGTAGTGTAAATATTAGACAGTTGAATAACAGAAAGACAACCAAGTGTGGAAACTGCAAACAATGTTATGCTATTCTTGAAGACAGCAGTATCACCTTGGAAAATTTACATAAGTCTTTCATAAAATTTGCATATGGCAATTGTAATACTAGATTTGTGGTTTATTTGGCAAAGTGCACTGCTTGTTCAGGATTCTATATAGGCAAGACGGAAAGAAAATCAAACAAATGTATATATGCACATCAATACAGTATTAAAACAAGAGATGAGAAGAATGCTTTATACAAACACATCAAAAAATATGGTGACACCCATACATTTAAATTTGCTATCTTAGATAGTTTGGTAGTTGAGCCTAGAGGGGGGGATTTGAAAGGATTATTATCCTACAAGGAAATTTGGTGGCAATTATACACTGATGCCTCTATTACACCTGGCTTAAATGATTTCTTCACTATTAAGCCAGCATTATTATTCACGTAAACAGACTTAAATGTAATGCAAATATTATTAATATTATATTGACATAGTTCATTTTATGTCAATTTTTAACTGCATATTTCAGCAGTTGATGCACACTTGATTTAATAAATGCAATATGGTGATTTTATGCATTGATTTTATATAATATTCTTATATATGTATGTAACTTTAAATTACATGTCAGCAGTATTTTGGTGCCAAAAAGGTTATATAAGTTATATCAATTACCTTTTCAAACAGTTCTGATGAAGCTCGCGTTTTGGCGAGTGAAAGCACTTAACTTGTATTCATCCTTGTTGAATTAAAGTTTTTTACATTTTTATTCACCTTGCTCGGCGTGTTTGTGAAGCACAGGTTGGCGTCTCAAGACACATAGGAACACAGCGTTCTTGTCTTGGTTGGATTGGTTATCTTGGAATGATAGGAACTGAAGGTCTGCACAAAAAGCTGGTTCAAAGGGAGGTAGCGTTAGTTTTTCCAGAACAAAGTTGAGGTCCCATGTTGGTGTAGGAGCTCTCCTGAGTGGTCTAATGTTTTTTGCCCCTCTGAGGAACTGCCTTAGAAGAGGGTGTGAAAATAAAGGTGGATCCGTGTTGTAGTGTGCTGAAATAGCTGAAGCATGGATTTTAATTGAGGAAAAGGAAAGTCCTTTGTGCAACATCTCAGCTACATACTGTAGAATGTGAGGCATGAGAGGCTGAATTGTGTCTTGGCCTTTAGCTTGGTTCCAGGCACAAAACCTTTTCCATTTGTCCGAATAAGCCTTCCTGGTGCTTGGCCTCCTGGCTTCCAGAATAACATCCAGAACTGCTTGTGAAAGAGGAGCTGGTTGTATGTTTAGTTGATTTGCCATGCAGCCAGATTTAAAGTTTTGAGCTGGCTGTGAAGAATCTGTTTGTTTTGCTGTGTGAGCAAATGGGGTATTTGAGGCAATATCCAAGGTGGGCTGTGGGCCATATTTTTCAGTAGCGGGTACCAGTGCTGGCGTGGCCAGTCTGGGGCTATGAGAATCAGTCGTGGTCTCTCCTTTTTGACCTTCAAAAGAACCTTTGTGAGGAGAGGTAATGGAGGGAAGGCATATGCTGTCAGGTTTTTCCAACTGAAAGAGAGGGAGTCCACTTTCCAAGCTTGATGGTGAAATGTCCTTGTACAAAATTTTGTCAGTTGGTAGTTTTGAGGACTGGCAAACGGGTCTATGTTTGGTAGGCCCCATTTTTGAGTTATCTTTGCAAATATCTGTGGGTCTAGTTTCCACTCGTGGGGATCTTTGATGTTTCTGCTGAGGTCGTCTGCCAATGTGTTCTTCTGTCCTGGCAGGAATTGAGCTTGTAACTGCACTTGGTAGGCCAGAGTTGTGTTCCATAAGATCATTGCTTGCCTGCATAGAGGGTAGGAACGTGTACCCCCTTGTTTGTTTATGTATCACATAACTGTGGTGTTGTCCGTCTTTATTGCAAGTTGTCCTGGATGTAATAGATCCTTGAAGGCTGTCAGAGCTTTCTGTACAGCTAGCATCTCTTTTTGATTTATGTGCAGATTTCTTTGATCTGCAGTCCATAGCCCTTGAATGCATTGCCCTGCCATGTGTGCCCCCCGGCGTAGTCTGAAGCATCTGTTGTGATAGTTTGCCTGGCTGGGGGCAAGGTGAAAGGCTGACCCTTGTTGAGGTGACATGCCTGTGACCACCATAGAAATTCCTGTTGTAGGCAGGGAATGAGAGATATCATTGTGTCCAAGCTGTGGCTGTTTTGAGACCATACGCTTTTTAGGTACCACTGTAATTTCCTCATATGCAGCTTTGCAAATGGTATTATTAGAATGCAAGATGCCATGAAGCCCAAAGCCTGCAGAATTTTTCTTGCAGTTAATTGGGTCTTTGTTGCCATTGTCTTGAAATATTGAGTTAGTTGTAGTTGTTTGTCTGGCGTAAGATAAGCCTTCTGGGCCGTTGTATTCAAGCTGGCACCCAGGAATGTCATTTTTTGTGAGGGTACTAGTTTTGACTTCTTTTCGTTTACTGTGTACCCCAGGCAGTTTAATAGAAGCTTTACAAAGGCCAGATGATGTAAGAGAATGTCTTTTCTTTCTGCTTGGATGAGGCAGTCGTCCAGGTATGGATGTATTTGAATTCCTCTTTGTCTGCAGTATGCAATTACTGGTGCCAGGCATTTTGTGAAAACTCTGGGCGCAGTAGATAAGCCAAAGGGCAGTGCAGAGAATTGGTAATGGGTTGAACCTGCAATGAAACGGAGGTATCTTCTGCAACTTTGTCTGATAGGGACATGCAGGTATGCCTCCTTGAGGTCCAACGTTACTAGCCATGCTTCCTTGCCCAACACGGGAAGTAGCTCCTGTAGTGTTAGCATCTTGAAATTGGGTACTTGTAAGTAAGTGTTTAGAATTGAAAGGTCCAGAACTGGTCTCCAGGCATTGTCCTTTCTGGGCACTAGAAAGAGTCTTGAGTAAAATCCTTGGCCTTGCTCTCGAGTAGGTACCAGTTGAATGGCTCTCATGTCCATGAGAGCTGTAATTTGCTTTTGTGCCTCTGCCCATTGATTTTGTGGCAGGTTTGGCATTCCCCTTTTCATTGGCAAGGTGTGAAAGTGGAATTTGTATCCTCGTGAAATTATGTCTAGGACCCATTTGTCCTTTGTGACCATGTGCCAGTTTTCTACAAAAAGTGCGAGTTTTCCCCCCAAGGGGGCTGCCAAGAGAGTATTGCTTGGCCAGATGAGGTGCAAGTCATTGAGTTTGCCTTCTAGTGGATTGAGACCTGTCTTCTCCTCCCTTCTGTGTTGTAGTCCCCCATTGGCGAGGTTTATACTGGGCTTGTGGTTGTCCTCTGCCCCTTGGGCGTCTGTATCTACCCCTCTGTGGTCTGTCAGTGGCTGGAAAGGACCAATGTTTTGTTGGCCAGTTTCTGCTGAAGCGAGGGGGTTGTACTTGTAGGAAATCTTTGACTGTCTGCATAGATTTTGCCTTATCTTCCATTTTCTTTAAAACTTCTTCTGCTTTAACTCCAAAAAGAACATCCTGCTGTAAGGGAGCATCTAGTAGTTTTGCTTTAACATGATCAGGCAGAGTTTGTTCCTTTAACCAAGCATGCCTACATATAACAGACCCAGTGACAGCTGCTCTGCAGGAGGCCTCCAAAGAATCAAACCCACATTGTAAGGTATGTTTGCCCGCCTGCTCAGTGGCGTGCAACAGATCCTGTACTTCTTTCAATTCAGTTTGTTGAGGGAGAGTGGTTATTCTTTGCTTTAACTGAGAGATTAGAAATTGCTGATACTTAAGCATATGAAATTGACAATTCAGTGCCCTCATAGCTAGTGTGGCTGAGGTGTAAACCTTTTTCCCCCACCTGTCTAGTGCTCTGGAATCCCTCTCAGAAGGTACTGGGTTTTTAGCCATAGAAGCCTTAGCCCCCTTCGGACCCTGGGAGATAGTCTCTGGGTCAGCTACTGGGCTTTTGTAAAGAAATTTGTGGGAATCAGGCACTCTGTAGTATCTATCAGGCTTAGCCGGAGCAGGAGGTAGAGTCTGGGTTGAAACTGGATTCTAAATAGACATCATCCACAATGTCCAAAACTGGTGGGATGGCAAGTGGTCTGTGTTGGGAGAGTAAAAGAAACTCTCTGAGCCTTTTCTTTGAATCAGAGTAGTCCTGACCTTCCCAGTGAAAATGTTCCCTCATAGTGTGTAAAGTTTCCCCAAAGGAGTAGTCTTCAGGAGGAGAAGCTGAGGGAATGGAGTCCTCAGCATCAGAATCTTCATAAGGAGAGAAGGAATAGTCTTGGTCCTCAGAGGAGTCTGAAGAAATGGACATTTGCTCAGAGGAAGCATAATCTTCCTCTTGTCTAGGCCTTTTGTCAGGAGGGGGCTGTGAACCCCTGATTAAAGAAATCAAATCTTCAGCCATTTTGAGCATCTGTTTCTTAGGCATAGGGCCTTGAACAGGAGACTGAAGTGCAGTCCTTTTAGATTTAGAAGGAGTCTTAGCCTTAGAAAACGTTTTAATGGTAAGAGTCGTCGGTCTGAAAATGCCTTCCGAAACCAATGGCGTTTCTGAAGCACCGACGTCTTTAGAAGCAAAGTTGTCGGAAGGGCCTGAAGTAAAAGGCTGCGTCAGCCTGGTACATTCCGTCAAAATTTCCGTAGCGGTCTCGGGTTCCAGATCTGCGGTAGTCAGGGGCTGCATCGGAGCCTCACTGAGGACCGGAGAACCAGAGACCGGATCAGCCGAGGCCTCAGAATCTGAGGCTGTCTGTCCTTATCCCTGCGTTTTTTGTGCACGCCGGTAGTCGGTTGCTCCGACGGCATGGTGTAGTTAAATTTCCTACCAAAGTAGTGTTGTGCGAAATCAAACCGTCTTTTAATAGTACGCTTATTAAACCTAGCACAAAACCTACAAGAAGTGATGTCGTGGTCTGGGCCTAGGCAAGGTATGCAAAAAGAATGAAAATCCTTATGAGGTATTTGCTTCCCACAAGAAATACAATTATTAACTTTTTCTGACATCGGTCTGAGGCAAGAAAAGTTTCAACGGGTACTTAGCTTTATAGAAGACTTCGGTCTGAAATTCGAATTCGAAAATCTCAGGAGTCGGCCGACCGGCACTTGCGAACTGCTTCTGCTTCGGGCACCGCGCAGCAAGAAAGACTGAAGAAAATGGCGTTGGTTGCATTATATATACCCCTGGCGCACTGACGTCAGGGAAGAGGCGACAGCAACCGACACCGGACCAAGACTTTGGAATTCCGGCCGACTGCGGGACCGCCTGACGACAGGATAACCCAAGTGTGATGACTGCAGCAGGGTAACATGATGAACATCCATACTTGACAAGGCCAGAACGGGGCAGTGAGGATCACTTTGCTTCTCAACCTAATAGCTTTTCTTAGAACAAGGGGGATCAGAGGACTCGGAAGATAAGCATAAAGGAGACCCGTGGGCCAATCGCTAATCAAAGCGTCTCTCATGACTCCTCAAGATTGGGAAAGAGGGCAAAGTAGCTGCTGCATTTCGTGTTTGAGGGGAGGCGACAAGGTCGCAGCATGGCTGGCCCCAATGGCTGAAAATTTCCGCCACCACACTCGGGTTGAGAGACCACTCGTGAGGATGGAGAATGCATCTGCTTAGTCTGTCTGCAATCACGTTGGAGCTCCCCGAGATATGCATTGCTATCAGAAAGCGGTTGGAAGCTATCGCCCACTGCCAGATTCTCATGGCTTCGCAACATAGGGGGTAGGATTTGGTCCCTCCCTGGTTGTTTATGTACCAGACCATGGACATGTTGTCCTACTGGACAGCAATTGTTCCGGATGGAAGGAGCAGATGGAAAGCTTGCAACGCCAATAGCACCGCTCTTAACTCCAGGACATTGATATGCAAGTTGACCTCTACAACGGACCACGTGCCTTCGAGTGACTTTCCCTGGAAGTGGCCACCCATCCTATCAGGGAAGCATCCGTGGTCACCGTGGCGCTGGGCTGGGGAGCCTGGAACGGCCGACACCAAAGATTTTCATCTGTACTCATCCACGAGAGGAAATCTTGTTTGCAAGTGTTGGTGATGAGAATCTTTGAGCTCAGGGGGTGAAGATTGGGTATCCGTTGGGCCTGAAGGAGCCATTTTAGTAATCTCATGTGTAGTCTGGCTAACGGAACAATAGGGATGGCTGCAGCCATAGACCCCAGGGCTTGGAGAACTTCCCTTGCAGACACCTTTCTTCAACAGAGTATCACTTGAACCTGTGCCCTTAATCTCTGAAGCCTGTGAAGAGGAAGTGAGATCAGGCTTGACTGGGTGTTGAATATTGCCCCTATGAATTCCAACTGTTGTGAGGGTTGAAGGTTGGATTTCTCCCAATGTATGGTGATGCCCAGTGACTCCACTAGAACCAGGGTGTAGCGGAGGGCCCTGACCAGTAGACGCTTGGTAGGGGCAGAGAGGAGCCGATCGTCTAGGTACGGAAACACCTGGAATCTCTGAAGTCTCACATGAGCTGTTACCACTGCAAGGCATTTCATGAACACTCTGGGGGCCATTGAGAGACCAAAAGGCAGGGCTCTGAACTGGTAGTGATTGGCTCCCAACCGGAAGTGAAGGAGGCTCCTGGAGCTCTTGTCCATCTTGATATGGTAATACGCATCCCGGAGATCTAATGAGCACATCAACATACCCTCCCACAGAAAGGGAAGGATGGATTGAAACGCAACCATGCAGAACTTGGTCTGAACTACCGATTTTAGTTGGCTGAGATCCAGAATGGGCCTCCAGTCCCATCTTCTTTGGCACCAAAAAGAGTCTTGAGTACAACCCTGATCCGCATTGATCTGGAGGAGACCTGTTGGATGACTAATTTTTGACATAGCTTTCATATTTTGGAAGCTGCCTCCTCCCTTTGACTGGGTGGAACATCGGGAAGGGATTTCGGAGGTCTTGGATAACATATTAGAGGAATATGTTAGCCTCTGGTAATGATTCTCTGCACCCACTGATCATTTGTAAGTAATAGAGAGCCAGGCAGCTTGGTGCAGAGAAAAACGCGCCCCAACTGCTTCCAGAGGAAAGCAATTGGGCAGCGCTTCAGGAGTGCTGATACGGTCTACCTGAATAGGAATCTCTGGAGCCCTGGTTCCTGGGATCCCTTCTGCCCCAAAAGGGGCATCTTCCATTATTGGGACCCCCTCTGCCTCTGGAGGAGTCCTCTCCATGTGCGTCACAGAAAGGACCTTGAGACTTCTTGTGCCACATCTTCCCACTCCTCTGAGTCCTGGAGAAGGAACGCTGAGGTTTGAAAAAGCGTAGGCCAATGGCAGACAAGGTCTTCCCATCTTGCTCGCACCTGGCTAATGTGTCCTTGACCTGAGCACCGAACAGAGCTGATGGTTCGATAGGGGCATTTAAAAAGGAAGACTTGAAGGTTTCCGCAAGGTCACAAATGCGCATCCAGGCATGGTGTCTCATGACTACGCCTGCACCCGCAGCTCTAGCCACTCCTTCGGTTGCGTGTGACAGCAACCTCATGGATGAATTGGATATTGACTCTAGGGTGGCAAGTTGGGAAGCAAATTTATCTCGTGCTCCATCCGATACTTGGCCCACGAGGGTTCCGGAGATTTCGGAGATAAGATCTCTCTGGAGCCTCGTAAAATGTGCCAGAAAGTACAGAGACCGGAACTGCAAAGGTCGCTGATGCAAAAACTCGCTTGCCTAACCTGTCAACTGCCCGGGACTCTCTGCTGGGTGGGTGAATAGCAGGACTCTCTTCCGCAAGGTCCTTTTTCGTGGCCACCACCATAGCGTCCACTGGCAAACCTCTAGACCAATGGGGTTGATCCTCTGGATGGGAGAGTACCCTGTCTGATCTCCTGGGGATGGCCTCAATGGAGTCCGGGTTCTTCCACGCCCGCTGCACGATGAGCTTAACCAACTCATTGGCAGGGGGGGGGGGTCACCCAAGAAGTAGAGGGCCGAGAGCGAAAGGCCTGCAGGAATATGGATTCCTCCAAGGAAGGATTGGAGGGCTTCCAGTCACCCCTCTGTTTTAAGATTTCCATGATGTCTCCAAGGTAGACGTCAGGGGGTGACCGTGGGGATCTTTCCCCATCATCATAGTCCATATCTTCCATGAGGGACTCCTCTGGGGAGTCCATGTGTTTCCTCTTACATGCCCATTTCCGAGGGGATTCTTCGGTGGGAGCATCCGAAGAAGACTCAGAAAGGGAAATACCCTAGACAGGGGTTTCCTGGGCCTTGTGCTCTTGGAGTCCTGGGAGGGTGGCCTTTGACAGCTGCGGCTCAGAAGGAACTTGGGGGATAACCGACGTAGGAGGATTGCTAGAAGCAATCACCCTCTCCATCACCCAGAAAGCAGGCCCGCCCGAAGAGGAGTGGAAGCCTGGAACCGAAGAAGACAAAATCGGAATCGGGGTCACACCCCACTCCACAAGGTCCGCCCCCAGGGACGGTGCCTCAAGCAAACTCAGAGTGGTAGTCACCTTCGGATCCGAAGCCGGGACTGACAACAAAATCGGAACCGAGACCGGAACTGGAGGTTCCACCCCCTCAAAGCATGAGAATGAGGGAGGGTGGGTTCTGATGGAACCAACACCCAAAGGGGCCTCGGGGCCTCAGACACTGTCATTGTCGGTGCCGAGGAAGGGGGTCCTCTAGAAAATGTCGGATGTATGAGCCTTGGAACTGAGGGATCCAAGGGAGGAGAGTATGTAGGGGTCGCCGGAGTAATAGACCCAAAGCCTGGAGTGGGATAGGGTCTAGGCAAATTTGAAATTCCCCTGGTGGTCAGCAGCTGGTCAAAAAGGTGCACCACATCCAATTCTGAAAGGCTCCTGACGGATCTTACCAATGCCCCTGAGGGGGAATCAGGCCGGTCCAAAAAGGGGCTGCAGGCTTGTCCGGCAAACGGGTCCACAGACTAGTATTGGGTCCATGGTGTATCACAGAATGGCACAGATGATTACAACTTAGAAACCGGCAACAACAGTATGGTTGGAGCCGAGAACGGGCTCAGAGCTGAAGTCACAACAGGGGTGGATGTCAAAAACGGCTCCGAAGTTGTTGTCAGAACCAACATCGGAGCGGAGGTGGGCAAAGCAGGTGCCGAGACAGAGACAGACAAACTGTTCGGAACCGAGGTAGCAGATGGTGCAGATGAGGAGACCTCGGTAAGCTTCGCTGGAGCCAAACTCGGAACCGATGTAGTCAGAACCGAGGAGGCAGTACGGTGCTCAGAGGAAGACTTTTGGGCCGTGTGCTTATGGCTTTTACCTCTGTCACCAGCTGGTGAAGTGGGGTCTGAGTGAGGACGTTTCTTGTCCACAGAAGGAGGGGATGAGACCTCTGTCGCAGAAATAGCCTCCGAAAAAGGCGATGCAAGCAGGCCCTTCAGAATCAATTTATTCTGATGTTCATTCAGTGTCCGCTGACTGAAACTAGCACAAATATCACACGGGGGTTTCGCCGACAAATGCGGAACCCCCAAACAGTACACACACTCTTCATGAAGGTCGCTATTCGGAAGTTTACCACTGCAAGAATAGCAAGTGTTTAGACCCCGTAATTCCCGTCTTCTCAGTCATAACACTACACACTCTCACACAAAAGGAAAAGAGTGAGGAAAGTGGAGGAAGTAAAGAGAGAGAAAAATAACAACAATGGTAATAAGATACCACAAGGGCAGAAAGTTCAAAATGCCAACAATGGTACGAAAGGGATACCTGTGAGTAGAGCCGAGTATATAAAGATATCAAAGAACAAGCAATAAACAAGAAAAAACTTTTACAAAAACTTGTAAATATATAAGATAAATCACTTAGCTGGAGAGCTCGGTGAAATGCTGCTATATGGCTGTGCAGCAAACGAGATCTGAGGTAACTGAGTAAGGGGAATTGTGCGTAGCAGCTTAGCTCCAGAGTTTTTGGTGCACGCAAGCTTGGTATAAGGCCGACTCGGTTCCGACACTTCGGAACCGAACCCCATCAGTGATGAATAGGAAGAAGATTAACAACTTCAGACCAATACTTTGATTCTTCACCCACTGTCACACTTCCAAACTGATGGGTCAACCACACAATGCAAGCACTGCCTTTAACGAGGCTAACCTACATCACTACAGTCAAGCTTCTCTACCAACAGAGCCTATTACCCTCCCTCTTCAAACCTACAAAGCCTATTATACTATTTACTATCTTAACTATACTACTACCTGTGGCGCAGAACTTAACCCTTACAACCCCAATAATACTACACTTCAATCCATAATTTCCACCTCACAGAATCCCTAAAGATATTTCCATCTCTTCCTTAAATGCCTGAAGTTTAAACAAGTGGGTGCAATTTGACCTGTGGACTGCATCCAAGTACTACAGAGATATGTCTGAAAGATAACTTCATTATTCCCAATGCAATTCTATCAAAATATTCTACCTTTACCAATAACAAGTCAAATGCTCGTAACAGGGGGAGTAACAATCTTGACATATAACTCAACTAGTCTATGTCCACAGATTGCAGCTAAAACCAACACAAACAAACTCGTGCCACATCAGGTTCTACTACGTCATTATGCAAAACTATCTATTGCAGTCATTTATATTCATCCTTCTGCAGCCATCACCATGCTGGATAAGTTACTACATCAAATTAGAATATCCACAGTCAGCAGAAACTTATAACTGTTGTCAGATCACAAACACCAACTGGACTTACCTCCATAAAAAAATAAGCTCCACAGAAATGCAAACTTTTACTAACTTGCTAAATTGTTAAACTGATACACAAAACTGAATCCAGTTACAAAATGGTTCACCACTTTGTCCTGCCCAACATTCTCAGCAATCACTGTCCAATCATTGCTCAGTGGCCAATGAAAGTTGTAAAAATACCTTCTTGAATTACCTTTTCAAAACAAAATGCTGACAACACTAAAAAAGTGGGTACAATTAATGGATTAGGCTAGTCTCTACAGCTCTATTGACTTCACATCTGCCCTGTCCACCTTTAACAATCTGCTCAAGCCTGTCCTGGAAGACTCTACAAACTTCAGTCAAGACTAAAGGTAACTTTGCAACCTGGCTTAACAATGAGCTCAAGAACAAGATCAAAGCAAGTGATAATGCACAAAAAACATGGACAGCCTACCTACACAATCATGATCAATATAACCTCTTCCAGAAACTCAGAAAGGGGTTCACAATATACACACTAACACAGCAAATGTAACATACATGAAAAGCATGCAGCAATACAAAGTGGGACAACCAAAGTATTTTTGACAATTAGTAAAAAACATTGCTACAAATTAATTCTTCCCAAATAAGACAGTTACTAAACTACTCAACAAATACATTGTCAAAAACATAAGTAAATCGGTTACCACTCCTCCCAAGTAACTCAGCTTCTATTTCCTAACTCAGTATCCCTCTTCTACTTTAAAAAGCTCAACAACCAGGATGTATCTGAACAATTAGACAAGCTTGCCAGCAAATTTATACACTATACAACTTTCACATTATACACTCAAAGCTGCTGATACCAGGTAGTCATATTCTGTGTCAGCCTCTCACCTTTATTTCTCTTTGTGTCCACTACTGGTACTATCCCTAACAGCTTTATGCCCTTATTGCCCCACTGCCCAAAGTTCCATACCATCATTTGCCTCAGACCTTAGAACAACTGCTAACTTTTACCCAATTACAAAAGTTCTTGAAAAAATAGTCTACAACCAAACTTTGGACTACGTCAGTAAATATATTTTAGTTGAGAGGCAGCATAGGATCCACCACAGGTACAGTACAATTGCTGTTCTGTAATGTCACACTAATCACGTACACAAGAATATGAAAAATCGACTAACTGGTAGTATTTTCATTGACATGAAACATGCATATGAGGCAGTCGAACACGTTCATCTGCAAAAACTAACAGACTGTGGTTTTCCAATAAGGTCAACACATTGTTTAGATACATACTTGGTTTTCTGTTTCTTTTTAACAGGAAAAATTGGGCCAGCCTTTTTACTAATGGTAACTTCTGTTTCCCCAGGGATGAGCACAGCATTCTGACACAGCAGGGGAAACTTTTCCTGCTCCTTCTCTCAGGACCAACCAGAGTGTCTCTTCCTTGCACACTGAGGGGATTCCACCAGCCTCAGAGGATGAGGCAAAACCCCAGTCCATAGTGGCTGTAGGTGTTACACCAGAGGGGTCTGGGGTAAAAGATGAGTGGTTTCAGGTACACCAAATGGCCACAGCAGAATCACCCACCTACGGCTGAGGCAATTTGTTAGCCTTCTGTGGTGGCAAAGGCTGTTTGCTTAACATTTTCTTTTTGCGGCTGGAAGAAGGACCGACATCTGCTCCACGGTCAAGCTGAAAATGGTGCCTCTTTCCTGGGAAGACAAGCAATAAATGCTGCTAAAACTACCAGTCCACAAAAATTACTTTTTTGACAGGAAAAAAAACATAGTAAAAAGCACTTTCAAACACTATGACAGCCAAAATGGAAAAATAAACACAATTTCTCCACGTAAAATATAGCAGCTAGTTTACCCTACTTTTAAACTGACAGAAAAAAAATGAGTGCTCTGTTTAAAAGTAAGTTACAGTCTCAAGACAGTCTGTTAAAACACAACACTCCTAGCTTTAAAATAACTTTCCAGAAGAGGGAAGTAATAAAACATCAGTAAGTATAAGAAAATGTAAGTGTTTTCCCCAAAGGAACTTATCTGTCCAGCAAAGGAAATCACAAGCTCACTGTTGATCCTCAAAAGCCTCAGAGTGTACTCTTCGACAACAGAAAAATTCTAGAGGACTTTGTGCCCAAACCTGTCTTTTAGTCAGCTCAGCTTGAGCTGCTTGACAGTTTGGGCATGTGAAAGGAGCCCTGAAGCTTTGGAAGCTGACCAGCTGTTTTACCCCTTGGCTGTATATAACCGCTTAGTGATCAATATGAAGAACATCTGAACATCTTGCTGTGATAAAAATAAGTTGTTGTTGTTGTTGTTGTGTCTTTCGGCTTTTCTCGGTTAGGGGTCGCCACAGCGGAACTCCGGTCTGCTAATGACTGGCAGTTGATTTTTACGTGCTGAGTTGCTAGCCCTAACGCACAACCTTCAACGAAGGTACGCCCATTCACGCATGTCTCCACCCAGAAGACGCTCTAGCTGAGAGTCGAACTGGTCAGCGTCTTACTGTGAGGTGACAACGCTACCGCAGCACCACCACCACGGACTGCAGAATTAAAAAAGAAAATTGTTGCACTCCTGTACACCAATACAACTTATTCCAGTGAAAGAAGCCACAAAAAGCAATGGGTAGCCCAAGACCATTTTCTGTGTCACTGAAAGCAAGGAATTGCAACAGAAAAATGTAGAATGTGAGATGAGAGATTAGAGATTAAAAGGGGAAGATTGTTTGTAATCAGGGAAAACTATGGCTAAACAAATAGTCCTAACACTTGTGGAATAAGTTACAGAAGACGGGCCTCTTCTTATCAGAAGAGTAGTTCCTCGTATACAAGTGAAGTCAACTCACTATATTTCCTACATTTGCAGAGTAAAGCTCCAACTACCTCCTTAACTCTGTTCTGACATAAATTCTCTGAATAGTTTTGGGACATAAATAATGTCCTCCTATTTCAACTTATTTGCTCTAGGGAGCTCATTCCCCATATATACAGTCTTACAGTCTCTCCTCTATATATGTATATGTGAGCGAGTCTAAGTGTTTATATATATATATATATATATATATATATATATATATATATATATATATATAGATAGATATATATATAGATATATATAGATAGATATATATACACACACACACACACACACACATATATATATATATATATATATACACGTGTGTGTGCGCGTGTATGTATGTGTATGCACATCATATTCTTTCTTCCATAATGTTCCTCAACCTGGTTGCCCCTTGTAGTAGTTTAAATATGCAATCCATAAAAGGTCTTCAGAACTACATTCTAGCAGTGATCCTACGAATGATCTACGTATAGGAAGAATTCCCTCTGTCTCTGGAGTCTACAGTCTTGGATACACAGCCCAGCACCCTGCAGACTGTGGTCCTACTATACGATTCATCTCAGCTGCTAATATTACTTCTAAGCTTTTTTTTTTTCTCTCTTGCACATCTGTTCTAGGCTAAACCTACAAAATGGTTGTTAGCACCCAGCTGCAGGACCTAGCATTTTCAAGTTCCTGGTTCAGATAGTGCTCTTCTCACCTACTATTGTCCCTTTTATGCTGTAATTTAAAAATAACGTGACTTTGTGCTCTACACCTAATATCACATCAGATACAAACACACTTAAGAGGCAAACATTCCAGAACTGATGCCCAGAAAAAAAAAATACTACTCAAAGTCCTTTTCTCTGATAGCATCCTTCTCCTCCCTACCATCCTATTTGTTTTTCCTTCCAGCTGTCCGCCCATCTAATCATTTATCCCACACCCTTACTCCTCCATGTTTGACTACCGGTCTCTTTATGTGGAACAGAGTCAAAGTTTTACTATAGTTTTTACTGAAGTCTACATGATATGTGGGATCAATCAAAGATTAACAGCACCATGAAATAAAATTTATACATGTGAATGGTTCAGTCTGTACTAATCTTTCTGAGAATCTCTTGCATATGTACACTGTAAATACCTGATGTAAGAAAAGTACACAGAAAATGCTCATAGTTTATTGGTGTCTCCCCTAAAAAATCCTAAATACTAGGAAATAATGAATCTGTAAAAAACTGTATATAAAAAAAAAACCTTGGGTTAGTGTTCCTTATAAAATGCATCTGACTGCATAAAAAGTAAACTTTATAAACAATGCTCCCTTCAAAGTGACTGACTTTTTATGTTCCAGATCATGACTGAAAAGGGTCCCTGGACCATCCCATCCACCCAATTAACATGCCTAAATACAAACAAATAAAAATCTTCCAACTGTGGACACATGTAGGTTCATAGGCAGGTACTAGGCTATTGGCCCTAGGGCCTATATAAGCCTAGCCAAAGGTACCCTGGCCTTCGCCACCCAAGAAAATTATTTTCCTGTGCCACTGTTGAGCAGAGCCACAGAAGTGATCCCCAGGGTGAATTTCCTATCTCCCATCCAATCATCAAGATTTTTCTTAAAGAGTGCTAATGAGGAGCTTTGTTTGATATAGATAGGTAGTTTGTTCCAGAGTATGGGAAGTCTCTGGGACAGGAATCTATCCCTCCAGCATGTTCTGTTTATTGTGTTGACAAGGTTTAGGTCCCTAGAGCGTGTAGCTCGTAGGGATTGGGATTTCTTTAAGTGGAGCATATCTAAAAGCACTGGGTTTGACATAGCTTTGTGTGTTAGGCAAAGATCGCCTCTGAGTAGGCGATATGCAATGGAGTAAAGCTGCAGTTTTTTGAGACGGTCTGCAAAGGGCATCTCTTTGAGGCTGGTAATCCTCTATGTGAGGTATTTCTGTGGCCTTTCCAGTTGTTGTAGATGTCTTGTGAGGTACATACCAAAAGGGGCATTGTACTCTATAATGGGTCTAATGAATGACAAGTAGAGGGGAACAATGACCTCTTTTTTCCTGGATGAAAAACCTTTTGTGATGAGGTGTGCCACGTAGAAGGACTTCCTGACTACTGTGGCGATGTGATTATCAAAGGAGAGACTACTGTCCACCTGTGTCCCAAGGTCTTTTATCACACTTTCAGTGTTAAGTAGACTACCACCTATGTGGTAGTTCATGGGTACTGACTTTTTACCAAAAGGGATGACAATGCACTTTTTGGCACTGAGCTTGAGGCCATGGCTTTGACACCAGGCATCTGTCTCAGCGAGGCTCTTTTGTAGGATGTCCACATCTTTTGGAGTTTTGATTATGGCTCCTAGTTTGCAGTCATCTGCGAACTTCATTAGCCGAAGACCTTCTGTGTTGGCCTGTACTTCAGAGAAGTAGATACCAAACAGGAGAGGACCCAGGACTGAACCCTGTGGTAGTGGTACTCCACTTGTCACTGGTCTGAAGTCAGATTTGGAGTCTGCTACTTTCACAGTGTGGGTTCTGTCAGTGAGCCAGTTGGCAACCCAGCTTGTGACATAGGGATTTATACCTAGTTTAGTGAGTTTATCTATAATTGCAGAGTAGGGGATGACGTCGAAAGCCTTGCTGAGATCTAGATAGGCTGTGTGAACCACCTTACCGTCATCTACAGCTTTGGTGACTGCTTCAGTACTTTGATTTTCTGGTGATGGATGTTTTAAAGAAAAAGAGTAACATCTCCATCATTACTTTCTAGATGATTTTCCTAATTCTGAGGTCAAGCTTAAACATCTGCAGTTCATGATGTGTTTGTTCTCCCTTGTGAACCTGGAAAACTGCCGCTTGAAAAGGGCTGCACTGAATTCACAGCTCAAATGTCAAATGGAATAACAAAACAAGTAGATATTCTGACAGAAATGTAAGCTGCTCTTAAAATTATCTCCATGACAGCTTAATATTAAAAAAGGCATGCATAACACATTAACTTGTGTGTTGCGTAGTCAAACATTGCAACAAATGCCAGAACTAGTGAGAGAGGATGTGCCACAGTTGCTCTATGGTATGTTGGAGTTAGCACAGCATACAGATTTTACTGTTTAACTTGTAAAACCAAAATCAACTTCGAAAGGAAAAAAAAAACACCAAGTGAAGTGGTAGCATTTTAACCCTGTGTTACTTCAGTCTAAAAAATCCAGTTATAACTTATTGCTTATATTTTACTAATCATGCAAGTGCTGTTACGAACTTGGTTGCAGCAGTGACCCAGGAAAAAACTCCATGACAATACAGAAACAATACAAAGATAAAAAAATACAAAAATAATATAGCCCACTTCATATAGGTATGTGAAACACAAAAATAACATAATTACAAAGCAATCTTCCAAAAATAAACAGAAGCACATGTATTACTAGTAGTACATCAGTCTTAAAATATAAACAGTTACACTCAAGTCACTCAAATTATAGATAAATCAAGAAGGAAAAATGGTATAGACAAAAACAGCACATCAGAGTGAGTGAGTTCCATAACAAAGTACAACTGAGTGCTTTAAAGATCATGTTTAAAGTCATGAAAAGTGCTTTTCTTTTCAAACAAAAACGTGTCCACATATATCTTTATACTAGCGAGCACTTGTGTGTGTGTGAAAAGAAAAGTGTCTCTTGGAGCCTTTAAATAAACATTAAGTTTTTAAATACTGCTTCTGCACATGGAAGACTAAATGTAATAAACTGTGTTTACAGCATTAATATTCATAAGAGGGCAGGGGGTTACATCATTCCGGGTTCCAGCTGTAATACTGTTGCATTAGCGTAGGTAATTACACAATTGTAAATTAATGAAGTAAATGCCAAACTGTTAAATTAACAGTTTGGCAAAATAAATAAATAAATAATAATGATACAGTTTGCTGCCAAACTGTTAATTTAACAATTTGGCAATTACATCACTAATTTACAATTAATTACCTATGCTAATCCAGCAGTATTAGAGTTGGAACCCATAATGAAGTAATCGATCCTTGCCCTGCTATGAATATTAATGCCATAAACATGGCTTACTCCACTTAGTCTTCCACGTTCGGAAGCAGTTTTTAAGAACTCATTTTTAATGCACGATCATTTTTAATGCATTCATGCGGAACAACCTTTGTTTTTTGTATAAAAAAAGCTATTCACATACAACACTTTTTTTTTTTTTTTTTACAAAAACCAAAGGTCATTTTGCACCTTTAGACATGATCTTTAAAAACAAACACTCAAATGACTTTACTCTCAATGATGACTTAACGGATCAATTCCCCTATTATATGCTTGCAATATTCCAAACAAAATATTAAAAGCTGCCTAAATCTTTAATGATTTTCAACTTACTGGGCAGCAAAATCTAGAGGAGCTTCAGGAAAACACTGCATTTGTGTTAAGCCAGGCTTAGGGGGAGGGTACCCCTACCCTCACTGTGGCAGAATGAAGTAGCAGTCTACAAAAACTGACACACCAAGCAAGAGGGATTAAGGCAATAAAGTGGACAGTTAAAGATAAGGAAGAAATTATATATGGTTATTACTATGCAAGAAATCCAGAATTTTCAGACAAAGAATATGTATCAAAAGTAAGAGAAATTAGAGGAAAGGAGGTTACTTGCACAAGAAAAAATTCCAAAGGCTACAGATAATAACTTAAGATCTTTAATGCATTAGATCAGGGAAAACACTATCAAGATGAAAAACGCTATTCTACTTAAAAGAAAAAAGCAAAAGAAGAAATAAGAAA
This sequence comes from Protopterus annectens, assembly GCF_019279795.1. Classification (NCBI taxonomy): domain Eukaryota; kingdom Metazoa; phylum Chordata; order Ceratodontiformes; family Protopteridae; genus Protopterus; species Protopterus annectens. The sequence continues at coordinate 523,386,621 of NC_056733.1, forward strand.
GGATAAAGAATGAAAAAGCTTTCTGAAGATATAAAAAAGAAACATGGTCATGGGAAAGAAAAAAGAAATCTAGTATCAGTATTTATGCACAGAAGAAAGCCAAACTAATCAGTACAAAAATATGCCGCTCCAAAGATGTTTGAGGAAAAACACAGGCTGACACTCATTCATTCAAACACACACACACACACACACACACACACACACACACACACACACACACACACACACACACACACACACACACACACACACACACACCTCACTAAAACCCTCTTATTGCTACCTCTATGGGGATACATGCATAAACACACACACACACACACATATATATATATATATATAGATATATATATATATATATATATATATATATATATATACATATATATATATATATATATATATATATATATATATATATATATATATATATATATATATATATATATATATATATACACATATATACATACACACACACACACACACACATACATACATACACACACACACAAACACCCTCATATATACACACAGTCCCTCACATACACATACTTGCACACCCCTAACACTCTCTGACCACTAGACTCCCCACCACTCACCTCTACTGCAACGGATGAACATAGTCTTACCATAAGTGGCCAGGACTGGCCATGCACAACCAAATGTTTCAAGCAATTCTCTGAATCACTTGACTGAGTAAATGCCTTACTGAAGGTAGTTCTGGGGGAGATCACGTGGCTAATTAGCATATGCCTATTCTCGGACTGCATCATTAGCATTTAACATGGCCAAGGAGACAGCCCACCTCGGTACTGCAAGTCTTCATGTTGCAGCACTATTGTAGGACTGTCTCTGACTCAACAGAATCATTTCCTTAGCAATAATCAATTGTCCCTCCCCCACAAAATGCAGTCAACATACTCTGTAGAATTGTTTTTTAAATCTGTTAGCTTGTTACATTCCCAAAAGACATGTTCCTGGTTTCTTCTCTCTTCCTGATCACATCACCATTCTAGCTACCTAAAGAAAAATCCTCCGAAGTTTACTTGGGTTGTAAAAATTACTATGCAAATACTAACACTGAAAAATTGCAAACCTTCTGAGCTTTGCTGTATACTTGGGAACTCCACAGATTTCTTCTCAATTGTGAAAACAGAATATAAACATAAATTTCAAATGAACAATCTTTTCTAACATCCTTTGAAAGATTCTTAGAGTTATCATGCAGTATTGTATATGGTCTACTAATTATCATCTTTAAACAGCAGTTTCTGTTCTTGACTCAACTAAAAACTACACTAAAGCTGGCCTTTCACTTATCCATCACCTATCCCTTTCACTCTGTCTATACTCTATCAGTCCCTCATAGGGGGAAGGCAGTTTAACATGCAGTCAAAACGCCTGCTTCATTTCATCCCGCTCTCTTACTTTTCCCTCCCAAGTCAGCTTCTCCCACTACCTTGGCTACCTTACCACTAGTTTGCAGTATATTCATTCCCCCCTTACCTACTTTCAGACATACCTACTAGTAAAACTTTTTCTCCACTCATGTGCTAGTCTAGTTCTTAGAATACTTTCTCCTGTTTATTATTATCACTATTATAATTATTACTATTAGAATGTTTTTATTGAAATTAGGTGCTGAAGTACTGTGTATTGCATGATGATTGCTTCCCAATGTCTCTCTGTCACATTCCTCAATGCACTAAGCTGTTCAGGGTGCTGAAGTACTGTGTAATGCATAATGATTGCTTCCCACTGGATGCAGGTGTTGCTTGCACTGCTGACTTTCCACCTACATTCCTCAACCACTCATATAAACATTTATGGTAACACTGATTGATTACTATTAACAAATCCTGATAAATCTAGATAAATACAAAATTACTGTTGCATTTTACTTAAAAACTAAAAGGTAATAAAAATATAAGTAAAAAAAACGATTTTTCTTTAATAAAAAATTATTTTTATTGAATCTCGAAAAAGTAAAAATAAGGAAGAAGACTGAAGACTTTGCAAAAGAAACACAGACAAGCTGATTTCAGAAAAACATTTGAGGTTGGTGTTGGTGCAGAGCTTAGCATTGTTGCCTCACAGGAAGAGGTCCTCCGGTTCAATTCTCTGCTGGAGCTCCTTCGGTGTGGAGTCTGCAAGTCCTCTCTGCAGTCGAGTGAGTTTTAAAGACATGCAGGTAGGTGTGTGTGTGTATTTGTGTGCCTTCTGTGAAGGTTGGGTGCCAGGCTGGCAGCTCGACACTGTAAAAACACCACTACCAATCAGTCTGCGGACCGGTGCTCTGCTATGGTGACTCCTAACCAGGAAAAGCCAAAAGACATTGCTATTCTAGGTTGGTGTTGCTGACTCTGGCAATGACGTACCTGAAGAAGTACCACGAATCAGCAAAACCAACCTTGAATACTTTTGTGAAATCAGCTTGTCTGTGTTTCTTTTCCAAAGTTTTTCAGAATTCTTCCTTATTTTTTACTTTTTAAAAAACTCAGTAAAAAGCATTCTTTATTTAAGAAATCTTTTTTTACTTATATTTTTATTGATGAATATAATATTTTCTATGGTTGTTATGTTTCTCCTTAAGGACTTGCATCAAAATCCTAATCAGTCTTTACTCTCATTCCCCTCCCCATTTCATCATCATCCTTTTCCACTTTGAGTTACAAGTTATAGCATTCTGCTCACATTATGTATATGATTCTTAACTACATAGCTTAAAAGTACCTCTTCAAATCAGGTTATGCTAGACCAACTTGTACTAAGGAAAGAATCAATTTATTCAACTTAACTCTTGCCCTCTTTCCCTCCCAAATAAGTTCCTTCAACTTGTTCTTAATTGTAATCCACAACTTTTCCATGTGATAAAAATGCTCCTTATCAGTATATAAGACTAAAAGGGTTAAAAAATTTTCGCCACTTGTATCTTACTAATCAATATCTGTAATAAAAAAGTTCCAGTTTCTTAACTTTGCACTATCTTCTATTTATTCTCTTCTCGCATATTATTTGTTGCTGTAATAGAATCATTTGTAATCTATAAACCTAAATAATTCATCTTATCATGTTCCCATAAGTGTGGGTACTGCTAAACCAAATCATTTGTGAGTGTACAATTTACCCCTGCATTTTTCGTTTCATCTCCTTTTGTTTTATACCCTGAAAAAAATTGAAAACTGTCTCAGAATCCTCCACAACATCAAAATGTCCACAAGTATAAAAATATCATCTACAAATAAAGCTAAATGTTCTTGATTTCCACACTAGCTCTATCCTTAAATGTGTGAATACTTTATTTCCTTTGCTAATAGATCTGCATATAAAGTAAATAACATAAGGGAAAGAGGACCTTCCTATCTGGTTTCTCAGTTCAAAGATCACTCAACTTAATTCCTGCCTCCAGCCATTATCATATCCTCATTATTGACCCTATTATTCTATCAGGGAATGCAAGTGTTACCAACGCCCTACTCAAAATTCCAACTGACCCTAATGAATGCTTTCTCTTTGCATCAAGTTTCACCGACAATAATGGTATTTTCTTATACTCCAGTTTCTACTGAATCATAATTGTCCTGTTAAACATTTATAAATATCCATCAAATTTGGTAACATCTCAGCTAATATAGACACAACCACATTAAAATCTTCTTCTTCTTCTTTCGGCTTTTTTCCAGTTAGGGGTCACCACAGTGAATCACCTGTCCACTCATGATTGGCAATGGAGTTTTACGGTGTGGAGTTGCCAGCTCAGCGCCCAACCTTACACAGAAGGCACACACACGCATGCACTCACGTCTAGGGCCAATTTAGAGTATCCAATCCACCTACAGCATGTCTTTGGGATGTGGGAGAAAACGGGAGCACCAGGAGGAAACCCACGCGACTACAGGGAGATCATGCAGACTCCGCACAGAAGGCACCCCAGCCGAGGATCGAACCGGAGAACCTCTTGCTGTGAGGTGGCAATGCTAACCGCTGCACCACCGTGGCTGCCCACATGACCACATTAAAATAGTTGTTTTAAATCAAAAAGGAAATGTCTAGTAAAAAAAATCACATGATAAAATCTCTTAAAAAACTTAAAATTGCAGTTCTCTTTGACTAATGTCCTGCATATGTAATTCCAAGTGCATATACATATATATGAATAATATAAAATATATATATATATATATATATATTCATATGTATATATAAAAAGTTACAAAAATACGAAATTATAAAACTTCTTTTATATAACACCAAAACTTTGTTGACAAATCTGTGGACATATAACTCATAGGTCAGTTTCATTAACACTTCACAAAAAGATATATTAACTTATTCCTTTTAAGCACATATAAAAATATATATATTGATAGTTATGTCACTAGGACTTAAAGCTCGATCTAGCAAAAAAGGTTTCAATGAAACTCTATCATTTAAACCATGTCCCCTATCAGCTTGTAACCTAACTATCCACTTCCCTTCCTTTCTCTGTGTAGTTACTTCTTCTTCTTTCGGCTTTTTCCCGGTTAGGGGTCGCCACAGCGGATCACCTGTCCGCTCATGATTAGCAGTGGAGTTTTAAGGTGTCGAGTTGCCAGCCCGCCGCCCAACCTTCCACAGAAGGCACACACACGCACGCACTCACACCTAGGGCCAATTTAGAGAGTCCAGTCCACCTACAGCATGTCTTTAGGATATGGGAGGAAACCGGAGCACCCGGAGGAAACCCACGCGACCACAGGGAGGACATACAGACTCCGCACAGAAGGCACCCCAGCCGAGGATCGAACCGGAGAACCTCTTGCTGTGAAGCGGCAACGCTAACTGCTGCACCACTGTGGCGTAATTACTAATATTACCTAATCTCTCTGTGGCATGTATAAGCTCTAATACCAGAAACTTAAAGGTGTGAGTTGTATCATTCTGTAGGACATGTTTAGCTATAGCATTGCCTTCATTTTCCCTACTGATAGCATACACATGTTCCCTTATCCTTTCTCTGAGTGTTCTGTTAAGTCTTCTCTACATAGAAACTACTACATTTCTGACATATAGCTAAGTAGACCACATTCCTAGACCTACAATCAGTGTAATGATTAAATTCATGTCTAACATGCGTGTCTGGATGTACAAAAACATTTTTATTAGTAATGAAGCTACATTGATTACAGTTATGACAAGATAAATTTCCTTTCCTGGAAGAGATTAATCCCTTCTTGCCATTATTTTCGTAACACAAAATCCTTTTTAGTGATTTTGTATTTCTGTAGCAAAAACTCTGATATGAACCTACCAACTCCTTTATTTGTTCATCTAATAGTAGTATTCTCCAATTCTTCTTGATTGTCTCTGTTATAGTCTTATTACTATTGTTATATGGAATAACTAGCCTCTTAACTCTAGGGTTACTGTTCTTATGCACTGTGTGGGAATAATTACTTCTTCTAATATATGGTTGTCCTGCTTTCTCACATTCAACTTCCTGTAAAATTTCAAGATCCCTATTATGATATCCTCTCTTTGTAAAATCTCTCTGTATGTCATTTATACCTTCTCTATAGACTGCATCATCACTTATTAAGCGAGAACATTTCATTGTTTGATTCCTTACTATGTTTCTATGCACATGTGGTGGATGCATGCTATTTCAGTGTAGAAGGGCATTCCTTCTGCATGGTTTCCTAAAAATCTCTGTGTTAATAATCCCATATTCTTTCTTAAGTAATACATCCAGAAATTCAATCCTATTCTGAGATTTCTCACTTGTCAATGTAAGAAAAGTAGTAGTTCCATTTATAGAAATAAATTCATCTAGAGTGTCTAAGTCACCACCCCAAATAAGGAAGACATCGTCTACAAATCTTTTATAATATTTAATATATTTTGAAAACAGTATATGATCCAGAATATAGGTACATTCCCAATATGCCAACACCAAGTTTGCATAGGAGTTGGCACATGGTGTACCCATTGCTACTCCTGTAGTCTGCAAAAAATAAATCCCATCAAAGGTAAATACATTGTTACTAAGGACTAAATCCATTAACATAGTAATTTTAATAATCTGACTGTTCATTAGTCCTTTCTGGATCAGATATAATCTCAAGAAATCTACTCCGATGTCGTTGGGTATACTAGTAAATACTGATGTAACATTTAGGGTAACCATGTAATCCAAATCTTTTAAACTACCATTGAGATTACAGGGTGCTAGAGTCTCTAGAAACTGTTGTGTATCTCGTAAAATTGAAACAGTTAAATCTACTATTGGCCTTAGCTGTTTCTCTAAATAAATGGATATACTCTGTCAGCCAACCTTTTCCTGAAACTATAGGCCTAAGGGGTGGATTGTCTAGAGTTTTTTGTATTTTAGGGAAACCCCTAAAAGTAGGAACAAGTGGTTTCTCAATCAAAAAATATTTATATAGACTGCTATCAATGACATTAGACATTAACATGTCATAAAGATCTTCATAAACATGTTTAATAATCTTATCAAGTTGAGACATCGTTAAACTTCTGTATGTGGTTTGGTCTAACAGCATAGTAATGATGCTTGTTTGATAGTAATCACGATCTAATAGTACTATCGCTCCCCCTTTATCTGCGGGTCGTATGATTATCTCATCATTATTCTGTAATTTATTCAAAGACAATCTCTCATCTGTACTTAAATTAAAAAACTCTGGTTTCAAGCTGTGTTTTCCTTCTTGAAACAATGTAAAAAAAATCATTCATGCAGGCCCTCTCAAAACTCTCCAATAATGGATGTAAATTAGGAATGCGCTTCTCCATGCTGCTGGTTCTCTGCTCCTGCAGGCGGAAATGATGTTGTCAAAGCGGAAGTGGAGGGAATGGAAGGGCTGGAGCTTGTATCTGTAAAGTGCTACATGGTGGAACTGTATCTCTGGACCGGGTGGATTCCCTCAGCCAAAAGAAAACGTTCCCCCTAGCAAAATCGAGACAGTCTCTCTCTAATTTTTTCTTTTTAACTTGCATTAATCTATTGTCCACAAGTGATAAAGTCGTTAATTCAGCAAAAAATCCCTCTTTCGGAGTATATGTTATCATATGACTTAGCTGTTGTTCTAAGTCATAAACTTCCTTATTAAGCTCTTCCTCTACGAGATTATATTGTTCAATTAAAAGTTTCATATAGCCATTGCTTGTCTCTAAATTCAATTGCTGCCACTTAGAAAGCAATTCTGGGTATGTAGAGCCAAATGTTGGCATTTTCAGAATACGAAGACCTCTCGGAATTATTCTAAAGGAGATGCAGGCTTCCATATGCTTCTTTTGCCATTGGACATTCTTAATTTTAACTAGAATAACTTCTAACTTTCTCATTAGCTGTAAAGCATTACATTTCAACAGTCTGACCTTTATGCTTCATTGTTGTCTTTGCTAATTCAGCATATGATAGCCGTAACAGTGGATTAGCTTCAGTTGACAATAGTTGTTTAAGACTTCCAGTTTCAAATTAACGACTTCTCTATCACTTGTGGACAATAGAGTAATGCAAGTTAAAAAGAGGAGCAGAGAACCAGCAGCATGGAGAAGCGCATTCGTTATCGAACATAGAAACCAGCTCTAAACAGGTATTAGCATATAAGGAGCCAGCTGTAAGGAGGAAAACCCTTCCAACAACAGAACACACATCTCAGCAGATAAATGAGAATGACTCAGTACTCCATTTTCCATTGCCGTTTCGCCAGTCAATCAACAACCATGGAGCCCACAGTACAAGGGCAGGAAACGGAAGACATCAGGCGAACAGTTCAAGTTCCAGAAGAAGATGCTGAAAGCAATACACAGGACTTAATAGTTAACCTCTCAAAGTATGTATTAACTTTATCTGAAACATCTATTTTGAACAAGGGACTTTCTTTTATTCCCTCACAATGTGTAGATGTAAGTGATTTGATCATTGACATTAAATGTTCACCAGGAACGTAGCATTAGACATGCAGTATGGAATAAACACAGTAGAAGTGAATATGCATCCACTTTTAAGAAACCTTCTGTGTTCATACCTAATTTACATCCATTATTAGAGAGTTTTGAGAGGGTCTGCATGAATGATTTTTTTTACATTGTTTCAAGAAGGAAAACACAGTTTGAAACCAGAGTTTTTTAATTTAAATACAGATGAGAGATTGGCATTGAATAAATTACAGAATAATGATGAGATAATCATACGACCCAATATATGACAGCAGTGGACCCAAGATCTTTGGGGATCTGTGGAAAAGTTTTTTATGTCTGGATTCCTTATGTTTGTACTTATGTCTTGATCTTTCATGGCTGTAGTTTTTATGCCTGAATTTCTCATGCCTGCACTTTTATATCTGTACTTTTTACACTTGCATTTGTATACCTGCAATTTTCAAAATTTGCATATCTTAAATTTGCATTTTTTATATTAATTTTTTTATATTCAGTATTTTTATATTCAGTATTTTTATATTCAGCATTTTTATCCATGCATGGTATGTTTATATATGTTTTACTGTTGATTTCCTATCGATTTACATCCAGATAAATATATATACATTTTTTACACAACGAAGTATTGTACAGTGATAGTTCAGTATTTAAAAGCCACAATTTGTTTAACAATCAGGTTTTGTGTGGTCTGGTCAGTTAATCAATTCATTGTATTAAAGTATTTAGCCAGCCCCAGTCAAGAAAAGTAACGAAGGCCAGTTATATTTCATTTCATTTCTTTTTATATTAATTATTAATTAATGATGTCAGTTTCTGTGGACCAATGAGTGAGAATTATTTGTTATAAAAGAACAATTTAGTTTATATGGTAACAGGATTCTGAAGAAGTCTCAGTGATGAGATGAAAGCGCTAAGTCTGTTACCTATTTTATTATTTTTTCTGTTTAAATAAATATCAGTTTAATTCTATTCACTCTGTGGTCGTAATTAGAATACAAAGACAACGTGATTGTGATTGTGGTTACTGGACAGCCTTTATTGTGTCGGAGCAGCGTTGAGTTCAGTTTTTGTGTCTTGTGGTGGATTTTTGACTTTGATAATCATACGACCCACAGATAAAGGGGGAGCGATAGTACTATTAGATCATGATTACTATCAAACAAGCATCAGTACTATGCTGTTACACCAAACCACATACAGAAGTTTAACAATGTCTCAACTTGATAAGATTAAACATGTTTATGAAGATCTTTATGACATGTTAATGTGTAATATCATTGATAGCAGTCTATATAAATATTTTTTGACTGAGAAACCACTTGTTCCTACTTTTAGGGGTCTCCCTAAAATACACAAAACTCTAGACAATCCAACTCTTAGGCCTATAGTTTCAGGAAAAGGTTGGCTGACACAGAGTATATCCATTTATTTAGACAAACAGCTAAAGCCAATAGTAGATTCAACTGTTTCGATTTTAAGAGATACACAACAGTTTCTAGAGACTCTAGCACCCTATAATCTCAATGATAGTTTAAAAGATTTGGATTACATGGTTACCCTAGATGTTACATCAGTATTTACTAGTATACCCAACGACATCGGAGTAGATTTCTTGAGATTATATCTGATTAAGAAAGGACTAATGAACAGTCAGATTATTAGAATTACCATGTTAATGGATTTAGTTCTTAGTAACAATGTATTTACCTTTGATGGGAACTATTTTTTGCAGACTACAGGAGTAGCAATGGGTACACCATGTGCCAACTCCTATGCGAACTTGGTGTTGGCATATTGGGACTGTGTACCTATATTCTGGATCATATACTGTTTTCAAAATATATTAAATATTATAAAAGATTTGTAGACAATGTCTTCCTTATTTGGGGAAGTGACTTAGACACTCTAGATGAATTTATTTCTATAAATGGAACTACTACCTTTCTTACATTGACAAGTGAGAAATCTCAGAATAGGATTGAATTTCTGGATGTATTACTTAAGAAAGAATATGGGATTATTAACACAGAGATTTTTAGGAAACCATGCAGAAGGAATGCCCTTCTACACCGAAATAGCATGCATCCACCACATGTGCATAGAAACATAGTAAGGAATCAAGCAATGAGATGTTCTTGCTTAATAAGTAATGATGCAGTCTATAGAGAAGCTATAAATGATATACAGAGAGATTTTACAAAGACAGGATATCATAATAGGGATCTTGAAATTTTACAGGAAGTTGAATGTGAGAAAGCAGGACAACCATATATTAGAAGTAATTATTCCCACACAGTGCATAAGAACAGTAACCCTAGAGTTAAGAGGCTAGTTATTCCATATACCAATAGTAATAAGACTATAACAGAGACAATCAAGAAGAATTGGGGAATACTACTATTAGATGAACAAATAAAGGAGTTGGTAAGTTCATATCCGAGTTTTTGCTACAGAAATACAAAATCACTAAAAAGGATTTTGTGTTACGAAAATAATGGCAAGAAGGGATTACTCTCTTCCAGGAAAGGAACTTTATCTTGTCATAACTGTAATCAATGTAGCTTCATTACTAATAAAAATGTTTTTGTACATCCAGACACACATGTTAGACATGAATTTAATCATTACGCTGATTGTAGGTCTAGGAATGTGGTCTGCTTAGCTATATGTCAGAAATGTAGTAGTGTCTATGTAGAGAAGACTAACAGAACACTCAGAGAAAGGATAAGGGAACATGTGTATGCTATCAGTAGGGAAAATGAAGGCAATGCTATAGCTAAACATGTCCTACAGAATGATACAACTCACACCTTTAAGTTTCTGGTATTAGAGCTTATACATGCCACAGAGAGATTAGGTAATATTAGTAACTACACAGAGAAAGAGGAAGGGAAGTGGATAGTTAGGTTACAAGCTGATAGGGGACATGGTTTAAATGACAGAGTTTCATTGAAACCTTTTTTGCTTGATCGAACTTTAAAACATTAAGTCCTAGTGACATAACTATCAATATATATTTTACAATATATATATTTTTATATTTGCTTAAAAGGAATAAGTTAATATATCTTTTTGTGAAGTGTTAATGAAACTGACCTATGAGTTATATGTACACAGATTTGTCAACAAAGTTTTGGTGTTATATGAAAGAAGTTTTATAATTTCGTATTTTTGTAACTTATATATATATATATATATATATATATATATATATTTTATATTATTCATATATATGTGCATGCACTTGGAATTACATATGATCCGCGATGGTGGTGCTGCGGTAGCGTTGTCGCCTGACAGCAAGACGTTGTCCCATTCGATTCGTAGCTACAGCATCTTCTGTGGAGACATGCGTGAATGGGCGTACCTTCGTTGAAGGTTGTGCGTAAGGGCCGGCAACTCAGCACGTAAAAATCAACTGCCAAACATTAGCGGACCGGAGTTCCACTGTGGCGAACCGAAAGACACAACAACTTGGAATTACATATGTAAGACATTAGTCAAAGAGAACTGCAATTTTAAGTTTTTTAAGAGATTTTATCATGTGATTTTTTACTATACATTTCATTGGTTTCTGGTAGAAGTGAATGATATTTAAAAGGATTCTGAGTGCTTTGTAACTGTTTTCAAGTCTGAAGAAGCGACCTTGGAGATGCGAAAGCGCTTACTTTTTGTGGAATAAAGAAGTATTTTTTAGTTACTTTCAGTGGTTTGCTTCGATTGTTGTGGAGTACCTACCATTCGTTGATTTGATTTTATACAGTTTTTTTGCTTGGAGGTACCTTACCCTTGTGGTGTTTTCTTTTATTGTTCATATTTAAATCAAAAAGGGTCTGTATAAAGATGGATATGAAGGGCGTTTCACATCTTTTTCCAAAATGCCAGTACTTTCTCATTTTTTAAAAACATTAGTGAATAAATGCTACAAATATTTGTTTCCAATCCTTTATAGGATCTCTTGTTATTTTCCTTGTCACATGCCCATAAGTTTAATTACAATTTAATAACAACTCCTTATGCTTTCTGTTGTCCAAAGTTGTTGTGCCAGACATCTTTACCTTCTAGATTTGTTCTTTACCTTCTAAAGTTGTTATAAAAAGCAGTCTAACAGCAACCTTTTTAAATGCATGAATACTGTCCAAATACCCCTTTATTTTTCCTTAAGCATTCTGCAGTTGCTCCATTTCTTGTTCTCTGAGATTCTTAATTTTCTGCAAAACTTTAACCTTGTCATCCCCCTCTAAATAATTCCAAATTACATTTTTCTCCTGTATCACTCCTTCTCTTATGTCTACCATGCTTTAAAGTCCATTTAGTTTTACCCACTCAAGAGCTATCCCTTCTGAATTAATTTCAATCTTCCATAGTAACTCTCGAATTATATCTACCACCTACCCATTACTTAAATTCCACTCTTTTGAACAGATAATTAGGAAAGCACCAATTACTCACTCTTTCATTACCTTGCATATTCACCTTATTTTTTAAACACCTTTATTGAATTATCACTTGTGACACAGACAAATTTACAGTTATATAAAAGTAATCAAACTGTATTAACAAGTTCACGTTTACAAACATTATACTTCACATATTTTGCAATACATCATATAACCAAAGCAACATTACATAAGTTATTCAATTCCTGCCCTTTTTCTTTTTTTAAAGAAGAAACATCTTTATTAAACCATCACTTACTACATAATCATACATTTATATAAATGAAAACAAACTGCATCGCCACAATCCTAGTTGCAAGCATTTTACATCACAAACCATACTGACACACACCCAGATGCAAACATTGTACATCACTTATAATCTACCCAATCATTTTCAGTCAAACATTACATAGCTCATTTAAGTCATGCCTACTTTTAAACCTCATTTCTCCCGTGTATGTATTGTTCCCACAATTCCCATTTTTCTCCTGTGTAGTTTGCTCCTACCCTTTTCTAAAGATCTCAGTTCCAGTTGTTTTATCTCTGTTACTATATTCACTACTTCTAGTATAACTGTTTTAGATTTTGATTTCCATTTTCTAATAATTGCTCTTTTGGCAGCCACGATAATTAGACACAGCAAGGCCTTACCATGTCTAGGCAATTCTGATTCTGTATCATAGCTCAGAAAAATCATCTCCCTTGTCACACCAATCTGCCCACCCAGCATCTCTGACAGTGCATCCCGCAGGCAATCCTTAAAGTCCACCAACTCACTGCACTCTCAAAAATATGTTCCCAATTACCTCTTTCTTCCCCGTCATACCTCCAACTTATGCCAAAACTCCACAGCAGTGCAGAAAAGAAAGGATGGTGGTCAATAACAGTGAGTTATTTTTACCAAGCTTGGATAAGTTTATTCCTACTGATGGACACCACAATTGTGCCTCTAAAAGAATAGTATACATGGCATACTGTACCATCTGTTATGCATTCTATACAGGCAAGACTGAGAGATGTCTTAGACAGAGAATATATGAGCACTTATGATCTAAACAGGGGCAAAGACACCAATGCCCTGCACAGACATTGTTTAGTTTGTCCCTCAGCCAAATTTAAATTCTGGGTGATACAGCAAGTTCAGATTCCAGAAAGGGGTGGTGATTGGGAAACCAGGTTGGAATATCAAGAGATGATATGGCAAATGTTCTTTGATGCCTGTGTAAACCCTGGTTTAAAAGACCACCTTTCTATAGTTCCTGTCTTGAAACTGAAAGCAAACATTTTATAACATATTTTTGTCACATTTAGGAGATTCTATACACTTTTGTAAATAATATTTGTGTACATATATTTTTGTAAATATTTTACCAAATTGTGTTGTTCATATGTGTGTGTGTGTGTGTATATGTTAAACAAGAGTATACAAGTTTCTGTGATGTTTCTTTAAATTTTCAAACTCTGTGTAATCAACTTACAGCCACTCACATTCAGGTAATAGTTTGTTTCTGACAATACACCATTCTGATGAAGTTTCTGTGGGTTTTCCGTGGGTGAAACGAAAGCAGTTATTTGGTATGGACATTGTGTATTAAACTTTATACCATATTGGTTTGGTTTGGTTTTGTCTTTGCCTACAGATGTATGGACCTTTACTGGCTTTCTTTTCTGCACTGCTGTGGAGTTTTGGCATTTGTATTATTTACAGCATTTTCTGTGGTTACTAGTATACCTCTAACATTTGCTGTCTACCTAAGGAAAAAAATCTTTGGAGTCTACTTGGGTATAAAAATATCTATGTAAACATTTCCAATTAAAAATCCTAAATCTTCTACATTCTGTTGCATATTTGGGAGACATACATACATCCGCCCATTGTTTCTTTGTGAATTGCTTATCCAATCTCTCTTCCAATCCTTTCTAACCTCCTCTGATTGATTCTTATACTTATGCAATATTTTACATGCTCTGCTAATTATTCCTTTAATGGCAGCTTATGTTCTGGATTCTGCTAACAACTCTACCAGTGCTGGTCTTTCATTTAGGACCCCCTTAGTTTTGTGTCTATTTCAAAGAATCGAATGGCCGAATTATCAAAACCCATATGGTCAAGACTCATATGATCGACAATTTAGTCCGTCAAACTGTTGTGCCTGAGATCGCAGTGCAGTGGAGATTAGGGAACCCCCTCCCATAGTACGATCACACAGCTGGTACACATAAATGGCAGGGAGTGGGGGGGCATGGAGGCGTGCCCCCTATAAAAGCATTCTTTATGTTGTTTAGGTTTCTGCTTTTTGTCGATGGACTGAATTGTTGATCATATGATCTTAACCATACTGGATTCGGCAATTCACCCGTTTGATACTTTGAAATAACTTCCTTAGTAGTTGCTAGTGCATGATGTGATGCAGTTATTGGATGGGTCTCACAGGTTTCAAATACACATGCTCCTATGAAACATAACGCCTATCTAATCTAGCTCAGTTACTATACCTTGGGGAATAATATGTAAATTTTATCCACATTCCTCGTACTGAATTCACATCTTTCATAGCAAATATTCTCATATATTTCCTTCAGGAATCTACCCTCTCTTGTTATATTTCCCCTTCTACATCCCATGATACAGCCTCACTATTGCAAAATCCGTTTGTAATCCCCAACTATAATCAACATTTCCTGCAGAAAGCTTATTATTTTTCCCAAACTTCTCCTATGCTCCTTAAAAGAAATTTTAGATGAAATACAAATGCATACAATTAATTAAACATTATTCACTTTACTTCCTGTTACTTCATTTACTGATTTATAATTTCTGAAATGTTGACAAGGGTCTTTCTACTTTATCATACATTTATCCCCCTCCATTACTTACTACTTCTCAAATTTTAAATGTCTTGTATATTTGATTACTCAATTAACAAATATTAACACCGCTGCAGCTGTTTATTGGTACTTTTTACATCATCTGCGCTACCTGCATCACCAACATCTGGTAGCCCTGCCTTGAAGGTTTGTAAAGTGGTCCTACCACTCGCTGTATGAGTGGAGGTGACACCTTTGTCACCTATCAGCAGCTAGCAGACATTGTTGTCAATATCACTGACAGGAGGATGGAAGCCTGCCTTGGCTACATGGAGACCATACTCCAATGAATTGTTCAGTCGCATCCCTGCCCAGCACTTCCTCCACCTTATCAGCCAAGACCCAGCAGTGACAGTACTCAGGATGAAAAGGAATCTTCCAATGTGTCTCAGCTGGCAGAGACTTCATCCGCAAATACTGCCAAAGCCGATTCCCCAGCTAGCTGTTCCCTCCCTTTTAAAGTAGATAACTATCCCTATTGGTTTAACAAGCCTTCCCTCACCACTGGCTTCTTTCTATATATCTAATGCCTGTGTTCCGTTATCCCTCATTGGATTACCCTACACCTTGTAAGTCTTGAATATCTTTCCTTGCTATCTAACCTTTCTCTCTTACTTCCTTCCTCAACTGTCCCTTCTCTTAAAAACAAAAAATGAGCAACTGTACCACAAAAATAGATTATACATTCTACCCCGCCTCTATCCTGCTTCATCTGTTCTACTATTTGCTTGCTTCCCCTTTTCGTCTCTGTCCTACATTCCCATTTTCAGTCTTTAATCTGGTCAAAAAATAAACACACCTCACACATGCCCAAAAAAGGGCTTATAAAACAATCATCTTTTTGTGGTTGTACATTGCATGACAGGTCACGTACAGAACCCTTGCTGACAATATCTAGCCAAAAAGAAGTAGCATTTATTTGTATAGCAAAAATAAAGTCCACTCTATGTCAGTGTGTTACAGGTACAGTCATTGCTCATGTAAACAAGCTGAGTGCCATTGTGCAGCAGTTGTCAAATATGAAATGGAGTAAAGCTTACACCTTTATTATGACTGCTGTCATGGCTCACTTTGTTATTAACCTACTTTGTAAACTGTCAACGCACAGTGTGGGATGTTCCAATCTCCTCACGGCTGTATTATTCATTCTACTTTTCTGTTTCCACTCTGCTGTTGGGTAACATTCCCTATATATGTGTGACCCCTTCAGTATGACTCCTGCAATAGCTCATTTAGGAAAGAATCACTGATTAAATCCTGAGTTCATTGAACCTTGAGTCCTGTCTTTTGATTACTACTTCTATTCTATTGTTCAGCAACATTTCCTTATACAAGTTTCCCTGACTCCTTCAATAGGACACCTGCAACAGCTCACCTAATTAATGCAGTGTTTATACACAACAATAACTCAACACATTACTATTCGTGCATGTGAGTGAGTGCCAACTAGCATAAAGGCTTGTGCACAGTCAATGTTTCAACAGCTGCAGGTACTTTATTGGGGCAGCAATTTGGTCTAACACAATCTTTTTGCTAGTCTCCACTATGACCCCAATGAGGAGGAGCTATTTGCCACACAAAATGTCCAAGCTGCATGCATTTGTACTGAGCCTCAGGGCCCGTAGTACATACATAGTAAACAAGATCTGTTCAGTCACAATTGCAGATGTGGCATTTCTGAACCCCTGGTGTGTTTTGCCTTCTACCTAGAAACTCTACCAAATAATTAAAACCACTTTCCTTTCTCAAGAAAGTGAATGATCACTACCATGTGCCCTGCAGCCAGCTTATTCTGATAAATGGAAATAAATACCATTACCTTTTTTCCAATTATATACACTCAAGCTCTTGCTGTCCCGTCATACCAAACATTTTGTTACTGTTTTGAGTACATCTGGCCCTAAACTTAGTCCTGAGATTCAGAACAGACACTTAACAACAGACTCCTTGTGGTAATCACATTTACCCTTCCACACATAAAGAATGAAGTCTAGAGATCCTCTCACCGTGTAACCATAAAGTGGATCGAATGGTGAAAAAATGTGTATTCTTGGGGCAACTCTTTAAGTGAAAAAGGAGGTGATACAGGTACTTGTCCCACTCCTGCTTAGCTTGTTCTACAGAGGCTGTCAGAATGGTCTCAAGTAGAACTGAGTCTCACCATCAAAGCATTTGAAGATGGTGGGGGTGATTTTTAACTGTGTTACCATGGAATACTTCTACAAAAAGGTTAGCAGGACTGACAAAATCAGTCCATCTGTCTGCTATTCCCTGGGGGAAACTATCCCTCTGAAAAATTCTAACAGAGAATTTGATACCTTTTCTACCTCAAAGGAAGACAAAACCACCACCTCAGGGTACCTAGCAGCACAGACTACCACCACCAAGAAAGAAATCCTATCCTTGGCTCTTGATGCACTAAGAGGCCTCACAATATTTATGGCTACCCCGTGAAATGGCTCACTGGTAAAAAGCAATGGCACCAAAGCAGCCTTAGCTTTGTCTCTTGCCTTGCCAAATATTGACACTGCTTACATGTCTCACAGAACCCTCATATGCCTTGGTAATAGGCAACAGCACCAAAGGAGCCTTAGCTTCGTCTTCTGGCTTGTCAAATGTTTGACACTGCTCACATGTCTCACAGAACCCTCTCATGTCATTTTTATATTGTTTTTGGTCCCATGCCTGTCAAACATCAAGTCTCCTCCACAATCATATATTACTTTGAATGAGGCCATCATCCAGGCAGCCATGAGAATGCTTTTTTCTTCCAATCTTGCCTGAATCCTGGCAATAAAAAATATTGTAATTTACGTCCTAACCCTACCTCTTCGGGTGATGTGAGCACTTACTGACAAGGGCTACTATCACCAGTTTTAGTAGCCACACCCATATTTTCCCCAAATCATGAAAAGCATCCACTGTCTAGACAAGGCTCTGTTACTGGACCAGTGGCACTAGTTGGGTGGAAACAAAGTACAGTTGTGTACACTTACCATAAATGTAGATGTTCGAGTGTATTCACTGTTGCAGTCATCACATTTGGGTTATCCCTGCCAGTGTAGCCCCCGGCCGGCCCGAAAACCAGAGATTTAGTATTTCAGTGTCAGTTGCTGTCGCTTGAGGACTGACGTCAGGTCGTCAGTGGTATAAATTCAGGCAGCCAATGCCATTACATCAGTTTTTCTTGCCCTAACTTGTCAGGAGCCCTCAAAGTAGGAGGCCAGGTTCTGGTGGAAGAACCCCACCAGTGGAAAATAAATACCAATATGTCCCTTGTAAGGAAAGGAGAAAAACAAGGAAGAAAGGTAACAAAAGGAGAAAGAAAAAAACGGGGATGGAGGGAAACCAGGTCTGGAACAGTGAATACACTCGAACATCTACATTTATGTTAAGTATACACAACTGTACTACGTTCTTCATGTTTCACTGTTGTAGTCATCACATTTGGGTAGATTCCCAAAGCTGAGGAAATGGGTGGAGGCAGTCAAGGAAGCTAGGGGCTGGCTAGGATGCCCTGCAAGACTGCAGAGGCAAACCCTGCCCTGGATTTGGAGAAGAGAGGCAGGTGGTAATGCTTGATAAAAGTGTGAACAGATGTCCATGTGGCAGCTTCCAGGATGTCCCTGGTGGGGTCTCCTCTGAGGAAAGCTGCAGAGGTGGAGCCTGCTCTGGTGGAGTGCGTCCTAACCCCCCTGGCGGGAGGCTTACAATGCTGTTTGTAGCAGAAATGGATGCAGTGTGCTATCCATTTGGAAATGGTTTGCTTGGAGATGGCTTTGCCTTCTGTCCCTGTAGCAAAACTAACCAGCAATTGATCACACTTTCTCAAGGATTTAGTCCTGTCCAGATAGTATCTGAGCTGTCTGTGCACATCTAGAGAGTGAAGAATCCTTTCTCCATTGTTCTGGGGATTAGGAAAGAAGGTGCGCAAATGAATGGATTGGTTGAGAGCCACACTGGACACCACCTTGGGCATGAAGGATGGGTTAGTTCTGAGGGATACCTGGTCTCCTTGGAAGATGGTGAAAGGTTCCACAGCCATGAGTGTTTGCAGCTCACAGACTCTTCTGGCTGAAGTGATGGTCAGAAGGAATGCTGTCTTCCAGGAGAGAAATTTTAGCTCTGCCTTAGAAGCTGGTTCAAAAGGAAGCAGGGTGAGTTTTTCCTAAGACAAAGTTAAGGTCCCAAGCCGGTGTTGGTGCCCTTCTGGGGGGGCCTCAAATTGCTAGCCCCTCTGAGGAACTGTTTGATCAAAGGGTGTGAGAAAAGGGGATGCTCAGTGGAAAATTAGCAGAGGCATGAATTTTAATAGAGGAGAAAGAGAGGCCACTGTGTGGTAGGTCAGCTAGGTAATCCAGGATGAGAGGGATGAAGGGCTGTGCCTTATTGGCCCCTTAGCCTGTATCCAGGTGCAGAAGCTTTTCCATTTGTCTGCATAAGACTTTCTGGTGCTAGGGTGCCTGGCCTCATGGATAACATCCAGAACCTGTTTACTGAGGATAGCAGATTGGTTAGGGGTTAGGGAATAAGCCAAGCTACCAAACTGAGTGTCTGCAATTGGGGATGCATGAATTCCCCTTCCCTCTGGGTTAGGAAGTTTGGAATCTGAGGAAAATGCCATGGAGGCGGCGGGGACAGGCTGCGCAGCAAGGGGTACCAATGTTGTCGGGGCCAGTCTACAGCTATTAGAATGGTCCTTGGTTTTTCCTCCCTTATTTTGAGCAGTACCTTGGGGATGAGAGGCATAGACCAAGAGGTTGACCCAGGGGAAGGATAGGTCATCCACTTTCCAAGCCATGCAGTGATGCTCCCTGGTGCAGAACTTGCTGAGCTGATGGTTGGTGTGGGAGACAAAGAAGTCGACCTTCGGGGTTCCCCATTTCTGAGTTATTAGGGTGAAAGTACTTCTGTTGAGCTGCCACTTGTGTGGGTCCAGAAGGTTTCTGCTTAACTGGTCTGCCAGGGAATTGAGAGAGCCTAGTAGGAATTGTGCTAACATGTGTAGCTGCATGGAAGAGGCTGTGAGCCAAAGGGTCATGGCCAGCCTGCACAGAGGGTAGGAGTGAGTCCCTCCCTGCTTGTTGGTGTACCATATCACAGTGGTGTTGTCTGCTTCGATCAGAGGAACCCCTGGACAGAGAAGGGGTTTGAAAGCTATTAAGGCAAGCTGCACAGCCATCATCTCTTTTTGATTGATGTGCAGGGGGATTTGCTGTGCGCTCCATTGGCCTTGTATGCACCTGCCATCCAGGTGTGCTCCCCAAGTGTAGTCTGATGCATCTGTGGTGAGGATCTGGGCAGCGGGGTGTGGGAAAAAGGGTAGTCCCTTGCTGTGGGAGCATGCTGTTCCCCACCAAAGAAATTATTTTCTGAGGCAAGGAATTATAGGTAGAAGGGTTTCCAGGTCTTGAGACTGTTGACACCAAAGGCTCTTTAGGTACTATTGAAGTTTTCTCAAATGCAATCTGGTATATGGAATGAGGAGTAGGCAGGATGCCATGAACCCCAGAGCTTGCAGGATTTTCCTTGCAGAAAGTTGGGGCCTGGTGGCCCATTGAGAGAAGTAGGTTGTCAGGAAATTTTGTTTCTCTCGTGTAAGGTATGCCATCTGGGATGCTGTGTCCAGACTTGCTCACAGGAATATTATCCTTTGGGTGGGCACCTGCTTTGATTTATTTTTGTTGATTGCGTACCCTAGGGAGGTTAGTAGGGTCTTTACAAAGGCCAGGTGCTTGAGCAGCTTTTCCTAGCTGTCTGCCTGAATAAGGCAGTTGTCTAAGTAGGGGTAAATTCAAATATTTCTTTGCCTGCAAAAGGCAATGGCTGGAGCCAGGCATTTTGTGAAAACTCTGGGAGCAGTAGATAAGCCAAAGGGAAGCGCAGAGAACTGAAAGTGTTGAGATCCTGTCCTGAAGCGGAGATATTTCCTGCATGACTGCCTGATAGGAATGTGGAGGTAGGCCTCTTTTAGATCTAGGGTGACTAGCCAAGCGCCCTTGGAGAGCATGGGTAGAAGCTGCTGGAGGGTGAGCATTTTGAATTTTGAAATCAACAGGAAGGTGTTTAGAATGGAGAGGCTGAGGATGGGGCACCAGGTGCCCTCTTTTTTGGGTACCAGAAAAAGTCTAGACTAGAAGCCTTGGCCTATGTGTTCTGCAGGAATGTGTTCTACTGCCCTCATAGAGAGCAGGGAACAGATTTGCTTTTAAGCCTCTGCCCACTGATTTGGTGGAAGATCTGGGAACCCTTTTGAGGTTGGAAGGGTGTGGAAGGAAATTTTGTATCCCTAAGACACAATGTTCAGAACCCATTGGTCCTTAATAATGGTGGCCCAGGTGCTTAAGTGAAAGGAGAGTCTTCCTCCCAGGGGTAAGTGTGGGTGGGCAGAGGGGAGGTCGGGAGGAGGTGAGTCATTGTGAGTTCTTACCATAAGGGGGTGGCTTAGAACTCCCTGTTTTTAAAGTCGAGATAGTCCATTGCTTAGATCTCTGCATTTCCTGGGGTTGCTGTCGGGGGGGGGGGTCTGTTTAGCTGGAGCAGGAAAGGACCAGTACTTGGAGGGGCAATGTCTGCTGAATCTAGGGGGCTGTACTTGTAAGAAATCTTTAACTGTTTGCATAGATTTTTCTTTTTCTTTCATCTTTTTTAAGACCTCCTCTGCCTTAGTGCCAAATAGGTTATCTTTGTGCAAGGGGGCAGCCAATAATTTAAATTTGACATTGTCTGGCAGGGGTTGTTCTTTAAGCCATGCCTTCTTCTAATGACAGATTCCGTGACTGCTGCCCTGCAAGAAGCTTCTAGGGTGTCAAAACCACAGTACAAAGTGTGTCTAGTTACTGGACTTGCAGAATGCATTAAATCCTGTAAATTTATACATTCTGCCCAAGCAGGAAAGGAAGAATTTTTTTGTTTAAGGAGTTTCAAAGTATGTTGTTGATATTTACGCATATAGAACTAACAATTCAGTACCCTCATAGCAAGAGTAGCTGAGGTGTATACTTTTTTACCCCATCTGTCTAATGCTCGGGAATCCCTGTCTGAGGGTGTGGGATTCTTAGCAGAGGTTGCTTTAATCCCTTTTGGCCCTTGAGAAATTACTCAGGGTCAGCTGTAGGATTTTTGAGAAGGCATTTGTGTGAGTCAGGGACTATGCAGTACCTGTCTGGTTTTCTGGGAGTAGGAGGTAGGGCGTCAGGAGTCAAACTGGATTCACGGAAAACATCATCCACCACATCCAGAACTGGGGGGATGGCCAAGGGTCTGTGTTCTGGAAGATCTAGGAATTCCCTGAGTCTCTTTTTAGATGGAGGGTAGTCCTGACTTTCCCATTGGAAATGCTCCCTTAAAGTATGCAGGGTTTCCCCAAAGGAAAAATCCTCTGGGGGAGAGGCTGAAAGAATGGAATCCTCTGCATCAGAATCCTCATAAGTGGAGAGGGGTTGTATGTCTTCATAGTCAGATGTATCAGATTCATCTGACTCTTGTTCAGACAACTACTGGGGACAGAGCTCTTTTCCTTTTTGGCTTCTCCTGATCAGCATGATAAGGTCTTCCGCCATTTTAAGCATTTGAGACTGAGGCAAGGAAGCAGGTATCTGAGAGTAGGTAGTCGGTTTTTTGGGTGTGATTCGAACTCTGGGCTTAAGGAACTCGGTTGTTTTTGAAAGAATGGTAGTCACGAAAGAAGATGTCTGTTTGTGTCGAGATTCGGTTGTGTGAAGGACTTCCTCGGAAGCCGGTGCCTGCTCAACGGCTCCAGACCCATCCAAGTTAGAGACGACAGCAGGATCCTTAGACGAAGAAGAGTTCCGCTGCATAACGGACTCCGAAAGGGTTTCGGTAGCGGACTGCGAATCAAGTGAAGCAGGCATCAGGGGCTGCAAAAGTGCCTGAGTACTGAAGGACTGACGACTAGCTTAACGGAGGCGTCATCAGTAGGTTTGGACCTGTGTGATCTGTCTCTGTCTTTATCTTTACACTTTTTCTGAAGATCTGCTGTCAGATGGCTTACTGAAGCCATATCGGAATTTGAGGACTGTAAACAAAAATATCTGGCTACAATAAGTGCATGACAATAGATAGTTCTGGCATTGAACAAAGCACAGAAGCAACAACGAAGGACGTCGTGGTCTGGGCCTTGACAAGCTATGCAGTAAGAGTGGAAGTCTCGGTGTGGTATTTGCTTTCCACAGGTGAGACAATTATTAACTTTTTCTGACGTTGGTTGGCGCAAGAATAAATTATCCCCAATGGGGTACTTCACTTTAGAAGACTTCAACTTCAATTCGGAAATGAAAAATCAGGTAGCGGCCAACGGGCACTCATGCGAACTGCTTCTGTTTCGGGCTCCATGGCAAGAAAGACTGATGTAATGGCTTCAGCTGCCTGACTTTATACTACTGACGACCTGACATCAGTCCTCAAGCGACAGCAACCGACGCAGAAATACTAAGTCTCTGGTATTCAGGCCAGCCGAGGGCTACCCTGGCAGGGATAAAGTACAGTTGTGTGCAATTACCATAAATGTAGATGTTCGAGTGTATTCACTGTTGCAATCATTACATTTGGGTAATCCTGCTGGCAGTTTGCCCTCAGCCGGCCTGAATTCCAAAGTCTTGGGTCCTGCGTCGGCTGTCGTTGCCCCCTCCCTGGCGTCAGGTCATCAGGGGTATAAAAGAAGCAGCCAATGCCATTTTCTTCAGTTTTTCTTGCCCTAGATGTCAGGTGCCCCTTAAAAGGGTAGCCAAATTTAATATATCTATAAAACAATAAATGCACCAATATAATTTTTACTTTCATCTATAAGCAAATACACCACATAGGTTGTATAAATCAGAGAAAGGAAGATAAGATCCATTGAAAAAAGGGGGATGGTGGGTGGGTAACCTGGACTGCAACAGTGAATACACTCGAACATCTACATTTATGGTAAGTGTACACGACTGTACTATGTTCTTCGTGTTTCACTGTTGCAGTCATTACATTTGGGTAGAGTCCCAAAGCTATGGTTGGGAGGCTGGAGCTAAACAGCATTAGGAGCAGCTATGAGGCCCTGCAGAACTGCAGTGGCAAAGCCTGCTCTGGATTTAGAGTAGAGTGGCAGATGGTAATGCTTTGTAAAGGTGTGCACTGAACTCCAAGTAGCCGCTTCTAAAATGTCTCTGGTTGGAACTCCCCTGAGAAAAGCTGCTGAAGTGGCTGCAGCTCTGGTGGAATGTGGCCTAATGCCCTTAGGCACTGGCTTGCCATGGTGTGAATAGCATAAACGAATGCAGTGGCCTATCCACTTTGAGACAGTCTGCTTTGAAATAGCCTTTCTTTGTGATCCTGCAGCATATGCCACTAGTAATTGCTCTGTCTTCCTGAAAGCTTTGGTCCTGTCCAAGTACAATCTAAGCTGTCTGTGTATGTCCAAAGAGTGCAGAATTCTCTCCCCCTTGTTCTGCGGATTTGGATAAAAAGTTAACAGATGAATAGTTTGGTTAGGAGCCACACTGGACACCACTTTAGGCATAAAAGTTGAGTTTGTTCTCAGAGAGACCCTGTCTGGATAAAAAATGATAAAGGGCTCCACAGCCATGAGCGCCTGTAGCTCTGAAAAGTACAGTTTTGTACCTACCATAAATGTAGATGTTCGAGGATCCACATTGCTGGATTAGGCCTCATTCCACTAGGGCTACTGCCACTTCAACAGCATTTCTAAGGGGGGTGGCAACTAAGGATATTTTGGAGGCAGCTACTTGGAGTTCAGTGCATACTTTCTCTAAGCATTACCACCTTCCTCTCTACTCTAAATCTAGGGCTGGTTTTGCCACAGCTATTTTGCAAGGCATGTTGACAGCTCCTGCTTCCTTATGATTTGCCAGCCTCCCTTACCTCTGCTTTGGGATTCTACCCAATGGTTAGGACTGCAGCAATGTGGAATGAAGAACATAGTACAGTTTTGTACCTACCATAAATGTAGATGTTAGGATCCACATTGCTGCAGTCAATACCCTCCTTCCCCTCTGTGTTTAGGGGTGGTTGTGTGGGTGAGGTTATACTCTTGTAATTTTGTATATATTGTACATATTTTTGGTGCAGGAGTGTTGGGTGTTTTTGGTTTTGGCCTTGTCTTTTTAGGGTCTTCTGACATCTGGGGCAACAAAAGACTGAGGATATGACGTCGGTCATGCGCATTAGTACCCTGACGTCCTGACGTCAGACTAATGCGCCTTGACCGACGTCAGCCATATACTTTGGTATTCGGGCCGACTGGGACAGCGGACTACCCAATAGTTAGGACTGCAGCAATGTGGAATGAAGAACATCTCTTCTTGCTGAAGTAATTGCTAAGAGCAGAGCTGTTTCCCAAGATAAAAACTTTATATCAACAGTAGCCACTGGCTCAAAAGGAGGCAGGGTGAGCTTTTCCAAGATATAGTTGAGGTCCCATGCAGGTATTGGTGATCTCCTTGGAGGTCTTAAACTTTTGGCTCCTCTGAGGTACTGCTTTAATAAAGGGTGAGAAAAAAATGGTGGCTCTGTATTGTAATGAGCCGAAATGGCAGAGGCGTGAATTTTAATTGATGAAAAAGAATGAAAAAGATAGACCTTTGTCCAGCATCTCAGTTAAGTATTGCAAAATCTGAGGAATATTTGGTACAGTTGTATCAGTTCCTTGTGCCTGTTTCCAAGCACAGAATCTCTTTCATTTTCCAGCATAGGACTTTCTTGTACTAGGCCTTCTGGCTTCCAGAATGACATCCATCACAGCTTTGCTGAGAGGTGTTTTTTGTATGACTACATTATCCGCCATGCTGCCAAGTTTAATGCCCTGAGTTGGCTGTGCAGGATCTGATTGTTTTGCTGGGACAGTAGGCGAGGTAATTGAGGTAAGGTCCAAGCTGGGTAATGAGATAAGTTCCTTAGGACTGGATACCAGTACTGGCGGGGCCAGTCTGGGGCAATCAGTATCATCTTTGGTTTCTCCTGTCTGACCTTTAGGAGTACCTTAGGAAGGAGGGAAGGCATATACTGATAGGTTTTTCCAGATGAAAGATAGGGCGTCCACTTTCCATGCTTATCTGTGATAAGTCCTTGTGCAGAATCATTTTAGTTAGTAGTTGTGAGGGGAGGCAAATAGGTCTATGTCCGGGCATCCCCATTTCCTTGTTATCATGCTGAAGACTTGTGGATCCAGTTGCCACTTGTGGGGCTCCATGAGGTTTCTGCTTAGTTCGTCTGCCAGAGTATTTTCCTTTCCTGGCTGGCATTGTGCCTGCAAATGTACTTGCTAAGTCAAAGCTATGTCCCACAATGTCACAGCTAGTCTGTAAAGGGGGTAAGAATGTGTGTCCACCCCCCCGCTTCTTTATGTACCACATGACCATGGTGTTGTCTGTCTTTATCAGTAGTTGTCCCGGTTGAAGTAGGCCCTTGAAGGCTGTCAGGGCATTTTGAACATCTAGCATCTCTTTTTGATTGATATGTAGATGCATTTAGTTTGAGGTCCATGTGCCCTGAATGCATCTTCCTGCCATGTGGGCCCCCCAGGCATAATCTGATGCATCCGTTGTTAGTGTCTGCTTGGCTGGGGGTAATGTGAATGGCTGTCCCTTGTTCTGGTGACAAGCCTTTGCCCACCATCAACACTCCTGTTGCAGGCAGGGAATGAGAGCAATCATTGTTTCCAGGCTGTGGCAATATTGAGTCCAAACACTTTTTAGGTACCATTGAAGTTTCCTCATATGCAGTCTTGCATATGGAATTAGTAGGATGCAGGATGCCAAGAAGCCCAAAGCCTGCAGAATTTTTCTTGCAGATAACTGGGTCTTTGTTGCCAACATTGTGAAATAGGCAGTCAGTTGCCTCTGCTTGTCTGGCGTGAGGTAAACCATCTGTGCAGTTGTATTCAAGCTTGCACCCAGGAATGTTATATCTTGAGAGGGTACTAGTTTTGATTTATTTTCATTGACTGTGTACCCTAGGCATGTTAGTAGTCTTTTCACGAATGCCAGATGTTGAAGCAGAATGTCCTTGTTCTCTGCTTGAATTAGACAGTAGTCCAAGTAAGGGTATATTTGTATTCCTCTTTGTCTGCAGAATGCAATTACTGGTGCCAGGCACTTTGTAAAGACCCTAGGTGCAGTAGATAAGCCAAAGGGCAGTGCAGAGAATTGGTAATGTATTTAACCAGCCTTGAATCTGAGGTGTCTTCTGCACGACTGTCTGATTGGAACATGCAGGTATGCCTCTTTTAGGTCTAAAGCCACCAGCCAAGCGTTCTTGCCCAGCATGGGCAGAAGCTGCTGCAAAGTCAACATCTTGAATTTTGGAATATCCAGGAATGTGTTCAGAATAGATAGGTCCAGTATTGGCCTCCAGGCCTTGTCCTTTCTGGGTACCAAGAACAGCCTTGAGTAAAATCCTTGTCCCTGCTCTTGCTCTGGTACTTGCTGAATGGCCCCCCTGTCCATGAGGGATGAAACTTGTTTTTGTGCCTCTGCCCATTGCTTTTTTTGGCAGATCTGGCCAGCCGTTTGCCTTTGGCAGAGTATGGAAATGAAATTTGTAGCCTTGTGACACTATATTTAGAACCCATTTGTCCTGGGTTATAATGTGCCAATTTTGAGCAAAACGTGCTAATTTTCCCCCTAAGGGTGCTTCCAGAAGATAAGTGCTTGCTGCAGGCAGGGGAAAGTCATTGGGACTGCTTTCTGTATGTTTGTGCTTTATCATCTCCAGATTTGGAGGTAGAAGCACCCCACTGTTTTGACCTACTTGCACCTGGGATCTGCCCCTTTTAGGTCTGTCTGACACAGGAAAGGACCAATTTTTTGTAGGCCAGTGTCTACTAAACCTAGGTGGCTGTACTTGTAAAAACTCTTCAACAGTTTGCATAGATTTAGCTTTGTCTTCCATTTTCTTTAACACCTCTTCTGCCTTAGCACCAAAAAAAGTATCATGCTGTAAAGGTGCATCTAGTAACTTAACCTTAACATGATCAGGCAGATTTTGTTCCTTTGACCAAGCATGCCTCCTAATTACAGAACCTGTAACTGCGGCCCTGCAGGAGGCCTCCAAAGAATCAAAACCACATTGCAAAGTATGCTTTCCAGCTTGTTCAGCTGCATGCAATAAATCCTGCATTTCCTTGTTTTCAGCATATTCAGAATTTAACATCATTTTCTGTTTAAGCAATCCCATGAGATGTTGCTGATACTTCAGCATATGAAACTGACAGTTTAAGGCCCTTATAGCCAAAGTTGCAGATGTGTAATGCTTTTTTCCCCCTCTATCCAGTGCTCTTGAATCCCTGTCAGAGGGGGTTGGGTTTTTTGCTGTAGAGGCCTCAACTCCCTTGGGACCCTGTGAAATAGTTTCTGGGTCAGCAGCAGGGTTTTTAAAAAGAAATTTGTGTGAGTCAGGAACCCTGTAATATGTGTCAGGCTTAACAGGAGCTGGAGGTAAGGAGTCAGGGGTCAAACTAGACTCCTAAAACACATCATCTACAATGTCTAACACAGGAGGAATGGCTAGAGGCCTGTGCTGTGGTAGTAAGAGGAAATCCCTGAGCCTTTTTTTTGATTCTGAAAAATCTTGGCTTTCCCAGTGAAAATGCTCCCTCATGGTATGCAAGGTTTCCCCAAAGGAATAATCCTCAGGAGGGGATGCTGATGGTATAGATTCTTCAGCATCAGAATCCTCGTAGGGGGGTAAAGAGTATGCCTGATCAGAAGAGGAATCAGAAGAAATAGAAACCTGATCTGAAGATTCATAGTCTGTCTCTTGCCTAGGCCTTTTATCAGGAGGGGGATGGGAACCCCTGATCAAAGTAATCAGGTCTTCGGCCATCTTGATCATCTGTTTTTTGGGCATAGAGGCCTGTACACGTGGCTCTTGAGTTTGTTTCTTTGCTTTAGAAGCTGCTTTAGTCTTTGAAGCTGAAGTCGTTTTAATGTAAAGATGTTGTGGTCTGAATACACCCTCAGAAGCCAGTACCTGCTCAGCGGCTCCGGACCCATCTGAGGGGTTAGCGTCCGAGGCGCCAATACTTTGAGTATCCAGCGGCATGGCCTACTCCACGTGGCAGTCGGTAGTGGCCTGCGACTCTAAAGTAGCGGGTGTCAGGGGCTGCGAAAGTGCCTCACTGAGAACCGGCGACTAGCTTAGGAGAAGCTTCATCGTCGGTTTTGGACCTTGGTTGTTTTTCGTTATCCTTTTCTTTGCGTTTTTTGTAAACTCCGGTAGTCGGATGGCTATCCGACGACATTTCAGGATAATCAAACCTGCTACCAAAATACTTTAAAGCAAAAGAATACCGATGCTTAATAGTGCATTGGTTAAATCTAGCACAAAACTGACAACCAGAAACGTTGTGATCAGGGCCTAAGCAAGGAATACAGTAAGAATGAAAATCCTTATGAGGTATTTGCTTTCCACAAGTAATACAATTATTAACTTTTTCTGACATTGGTCTGGAGCAAGAAAAAAGTTTCCCCAACGGGGTACTTAGCTTTATTGAAGACTTCGGTTCTGAAACTCAAACACGAAAATTTCAGGAGTCGGCCGACTGGCACTTGCGAACTGCTTCTGCTTCGGGCACCACGCGGCAAGAAAGACTGAAGAAAATGGCGTCGGCCGCTTCTTTTATACCCCTGACGACCTGATGTCAGGGAGGGGGCGACAGCAGCCGACGCAGGACCCAAGACTTTGGAATTCAGGCCGGCTGAGGGCAACCTGCCAGCAGGATTACCCAAATGTAATGACTGCAACAGTGAAACACGAAGAACATCCCAGATGTGATGACTGCAACAGTGAAACACGAAGAACATCTGCCCCTCCCCCAGTTATGGGCAGATCTAGTTTACAATGTCCAATTTTTAAAATGCTGAACTGCATATAGTCAAGACCATATGATCAATGTTTTAAACTGTCAAAAAACAAGCATCCAGCAAATACAGTGTTTTTGCAGGGGCAAGCCACCTCTGCACTCCCCACCCCCTACTTATATATACCAACTCCAAGATCACACTACATTGGAGAAAGTGACAAATTCCCCAGTCCTCACTGTATCGAGATATCTGTACAAACAAGCATTCGGACTCAACCATATGAGGTTCGATATTTTAAAAATTCAATAATGTGACCTAGATCCATTATGGACATGTCCATCCTCCTGTCCGTGCCATCAGGAAGCTAAGCTGCTAGCTGAACTTGGGCTACCTAGGCTGTAGGGATTTATCCTTTTATGCCACTATTACAGGCTCCTTAAATTTTTTACAATCCCTTGGCCAATAAAAATTTTTCAAATGTCTCCATTTTGTAAGCTTTATGTTCAAATGGCCTTGAAAAGGAATATCATAGATCATAGGAAGAAATGCCCAACAAAAGGTCCTTGGATTACCAACTGCTGTGTAACTTCTCCCTCTATCCATCCTTCAATTGTCCTTTCTCTTGACCCAGTACAGACTCTCTCTGTCTGTTAAAGTCCGTGCAGTTTTCCAGCTGGCTTCAGTTTCAGATTTTGGAAGAAGCATTACTGTTTCCACAGTTACATACCTCTAACTGAAAGTACCAAGACAGGTAACATTCTTTGACTTAGAATGGCATCTTCAAAAAGCATCATCTTTAAGCACTGCAGGTGTGCACTACTGTTTCATTTTCAAACTGCAATTCATTCCCACAGAAACAAACATACAGAAAGCAATTTTACACACATTTTATGTATTACATGTTTACTAAAAAGACAAATATAATGCAACTTATTTTACTTTTACCTTTTATGGAACTAGTTATATATTTTTTCTCAATTCAGTATATGGCTTTAGTACAGCTCAGTTCATTTTTCCTGCTTTTCCCTTTTAAAAGAACAACTATATTCTTCCCAGCTTATTACAGTTCATCATAATCCTAGCAATATAAAAACATTTGGTGTACCTCATCAATGGGAAGAATTCTCTGGCCCAAAGAAATTTAGTAGGGTGAGTGAGTCAAATGCAGACATCCTAGGACTATGCCCAGTAATAGAAAAGGTCTCGTCTTTCGGCTTTTCCCGGTTAGGGGTCGCCACAGCGGAACTCCGGTCCGCTAATGACTGGCAGTAGATTTTTACGTGCCGAGTTACCAGCCCTGACGCACAACCTTCAAAGAAGGTACGCCCATTCATGCATATCTCCATGCAGAAGACGCTCTGAGAATCGAACTGGACAGCGTCTTACTGTGAGGCGACAACGCTACCGCAGCACCACCACCGTGGGTAGTAATAGAAAAGGTATTTAAAAAAAAAAAAAAAAAAAAAAAACTCCGACAGAAACTTTTAAAGTCTTTGTAAATATGTGACTGAGAAAGGAGGAATACAGGAGGAAAAAAATCATATTCACAGCTCTCAATTTTACAACAAATCACCAATGCACATGCATGCACACACACACACACACACACACACACACACACACACACACACACACACACACACACACACACACACACACACAAAGTAGCATCCTATGGCCACATCTTCTTTCTAATCCTGACTTCAACAGGATTGATTCATGATGGAAAGGGGAGGGTGTCTGACACCCTGGGAAAGTTTTAACTGTACAATAACATTAATGTTACCAAAGATGGACTTCTTTTCGGATATAAGTGCTCATAACATTCTTTTTTCTGTACTGTGACTTCCAAATATTTTACTGTCTGTTGAAATTACAGTGGATATAAAAGGTGTACACACCCTAGTTAAAATGCCAGGTTTTTGTGATATAAAAAATTAGACCACAATAAATCATTTCAAAACTATTCTCACCTTTAATGTGACCTATAACCTGTACAATTCAATTGAAAAACAAATAAATCTGTCAGGGGAAAATATAAAAAAAGAAAAAAAGTACAATAAGCTGGCTGCATAATTGTGCACACCCTTAAACTAATACTTTGTTGTTATCCACTGTATATATTAATATATTTATCTCTCATTTGAATATTGGCTAAAATGGGCCCTTAAAACCATTCCATTTAACTAATTAAAAATAACCAAAAATAAAACTTTAGGCATTATAAAGAAACAGCCAATGTAACAGAGAGCCCTGTTTAATGAAAAAGAAAAAAAAATACCTGCCAGCTCTGTGGCATGGCATACAATGATAAAATCCTGATTGTGACCCATAAACAAGCAGTTATCTGAATACCAGAGGAGCTGGTCACAGAAGACTGAAGGAGTGTCTGATGCAAACTCTCCAATGGCTGCTGCCTAGACTGATACCCATCGGAGGCTGGATTTCATTTTGGTAATTTCATAAGCAGTAATTAGAACATGCGTGCACATGCCTGAAGTACTGTATTAGCTGTAGCTAAACTTGGCATGTCTATGGGTGTGTATGCTCAACATGTGTGGTAAGTCTCACACTAAGCACCTGCAAGGACAGGGGTTGGGAATTAATACAAATACCACAACTTTCTTCCAGTGAGTTGGCCAAAAAGTAGCTCCATTGACTGGGGCTAGTTAATGTTCACCCTTAAACAAGGGTGGTCCCAATACAGTCAGGGAGTGAAGCCACACCCACAGTTCACCAAAAAGAAGATGCCCAAGTACAGTGAATGGCAGTGAAGCATAGGGACTACAGGCCCTTCATGGCTCCATGTACGATGGCCTAAGTGATTATAAAGGAACAGAAATGAAAAATATATATAAAAGAAGAAAATGCAATTTTGAAAAAAAAAAAGGCTCAGGAGTTTATTGTAGAACTCGAAGGACCAGGTGCACTTGAACTCCTGGCAACAGGGGAACAGCTGATATCTATGGCTTTCTTAAGAACAGAAATTTCTAACTCCGAGGAATTACTTAGACCATCTATGTGTGACTCATGATGTTTTTCCAATTTCTTATGCTTTGGGTTATGCTTCCTACTACCCTACAGTTGGATGAGGGGAAGGGTAGTGTGAAGGTCTGGGGAACAGGGGTAGGGGAGGGAATACACCTCTGTGTAGTCATATCTGTTCCCTTTGGCTGGCAGGACCCTGCAGCCCCTAGGCTTCTCGTTCTGGTCTCTCTGCCACTTCTATTTGTACTGTGCCTTCTTGCCCTTTGCCTGCTTATCCCTTCCTTGCTTGCAACAGTACAGCCCAGAATCCTATGGGTAGTTTCTCCAATACCTTAGGCATGGGGAGTTTACTTAGTCCTCCTCCTTTCCTCCATCCTTCTAAATACCTCAACATTAGGGTTCCAAAGAGCAGATCCTTATAACGTAGTACATCAAGGAGGTGTACTCTACGGCTGCAGCTTCAACCAGGTATGTCTCATCGCAGATTTTGTACAACTGATCAAGGACAGCAATTTGAAAGTTGGTCATGTGCATCTGACAGCCAATGGTTCTCTGGCCCTAGAAACCAATTTATAATGCTTAGGAAAAGTACGCATTTAAGACCAAGAAGCAGCTTCAAGGATGGAATCGGTGTCCAACCCCTTGAAGAAAACACCAGAAAAAGCAATGGCCCTAGTGGAGTGAGCTCTAACAGAAGGACACAGACATTTGCCATGAAAATAATAACAAAAAGAAATGGCCTTAGAAATCAAGGAGGAGACAGTTTGCTTAGAAACAGTCAAACCCATGTAATGGGATGAAAAGAAACAAAAAGCTGGTCAGATTTATGAATGTCCTTAGTTTTATCCAAACAATATATGAGCTGTTTGTGCAAATCCAGGGTATGTGGGACCCTCTCACTAGCAGACTGAGGAGAAGGAAAAAAGGAAGGGAGTTGAATTGCCTAATTCAAGAACAACTCATTGACCACCTTGGGCATAAAGAAGGATTAATACGAAGGGACACCCTGTCCCTGTGAAAAGCCAACAAAAAGGAGGGATGGCCATACGGGCCTGAAGCTCAGAAACCCTCCAAGCAGAAATAAGAGCCAACAACAAAACAGTCTCCCTGATACAATGTTGCACAGAAGCTGAATCTGCAGGTTCAAAATAAGCCTTGGTCAATTTTTGTAAAACAAAATTGAGGTCCCAAGGAAGAGGAACAGGCTTCCTTGGGGGCCTAAGATGCAGGACACCTTCAAGAAACTGTTTGACCTCAAAGTGAAAAGCCAAAGGAAAATTCAAGGACAGACAAGCAGAAATAGCTGACAAATGCACCATTACAGAAGAATAGGCCAAGCCAGACTGGAGCAACTCACACAAATAAGACAGAACCAGAGGGACCCCCACTGAAAATGATCCTGGTTATAACCATGGCACCAGACAGAAAATCTCATCCATTTGGACATATAAGATCTTCTGGTTGCAGGTTTTCCTGCCATCTGCAAAACTCTGAGCACATCCTCAAAAAAGAGGTGCCTAAAAGGGATCAAAACCCTATCACTCACAGTGCAGAGTGGACAAGTAAGGATGGGACGAGCGACCACTTGTCCTGTGTGAGGAGGCCCAACTAATGAGGTAAGATGTGATGACTGCCCCTGGCCAGATGCATTAAGAGGGGGAACCAGTGCTTGTCTTGGCCAAAAGGGAGACACTAACAACATTTTTGGGGAGTCCAGCTGAAATTTCTGCAGTAATCTTGGAAGAAGAGGAAGGGGAGGGTAGGCATAGAGAAACATCCCTTTCCAAGGAAAAGAAAGGGTGTCCATCTTCCACGCCAGATGACATGGCACTCTGGAACAGAAAGGAGGGAGCTGCCTGTTCAAAGGGGAGGCAAAATGATTTACCTGAGGAATACTCCTCTGATGGACTATGTCCAGAAATACATCTCTGTGAAGCATCCATTTGTGAGCCTGTGTTTTGGACCTGTTCAAGGTGTCTACTCCTAGAATGTGCTCTGAGGGAATATACACTGCCTGAAGAGTTAACTGATAACTGAGAGCCAGATCCAGGCCTGAAGACCCAGCCTGCAGAGAAGGTAAGACTTTGTGCTCCCTTGATTGTTGACATACCACATAACTGTGCTGTTGTCTCTGTAAACCTTCAGAGGGCCTGGAGAGAGCATGGAATGAAAAGCCTGATGGGCCAGGATCGGAGCTCTCATCTCTTTGATGTTGATTTGGTCTGACCTCTGATAGAGAAGCCAAAGACCTTGAACTTTCAGATAACCACAGGAAGCCCCTCACCCTGTGTCTGAAGCATCGGTGAATAGTTCTTGAGATGGAGCCACAGGATGAAAAGGCAGGCCTGGGTTGCGGGAAATTTGCTGAATCCACCACTCAAACTCCGACTTTAGACAAGGAAGGAGAGGTACACTGAAATCCAGTGGATGGCAAAGCTGAAGCCAAACTGACTTGAGGTGCCATTGAAGCTTCTGCATGTGCAATTTGGCAACAGAAAGCATTAGAATAGTAGAGGCCATGAATCCCAGGGCTCAAAGAAACTCTCTGGCTGGAATAGCAGGCAGAGGAAGAAGAGACTGAAAGAAAGCTGTCAAGGACAGAACTTATACAGGTAGAAGAGAAGCCAACACTGGCACTGTCTAAATCCTGGAACCCAGATACAAATAGTCCTGACAGGAAGTCAGGACAGACTTTTGAAAGTTGATAGTGAATGCCAGACTTTGGAGGAGAGATATGGTGATCTCCAGATCCTGCAACAGGTGACGGGGAATAGGCACCTGAAGCAGCTGGTGATCTAGATAAAGGAAAATCTGAATGCCTTGGAGCCTGCAAAAGGCAATCAAAGGAGCTAGGCATTTTATGAATACCCTTGGGACAGTAGAGAGGCCAAAAGGCAGAGCAGAGAACTGAAAATGAAAGGAAGAAACAGAGAAACATAAAGACTTCCTGAAAAGAAGGTGAACAGGAATATAAAGGTAAGCATCCTCCAGATCTAAGGACACCAAAAAAGTGTGGGGCAGACCAAGAGAAGACAGGGTTTGAAGAGTAAACATCAAAAAAGAAGGAACCTTGATAAAAGTGTTGCACAAGAAGAGATCCAAAATAGGTATCCAATGCCCTCCTCTTGAGGAAACAGGAACATCCTGGAGTAAAATCCCTTTCCTATTTCTGAAGAAGGGGGCAGGCTGAATAGTTCTCTGATACAACAGAGACCCAAGGACCTCTGAGAAATGACGAGGTTGTTCCAGCAGAGGCTGGGGAATCCCTGAAAAAGGAGAGAGAGGCATCCACACCATGAACTACTAACCCTGATGGATAACAGATAGAACCCAAGAATCCAAGGTGATGACATGCCAGTTTGGAAGACAGAGGGACAGCCAAAGGGGCAAGGGAATCTGGCAGAAGGGTAAGTGGGTAAGAAGTCAAAGAGAAGCAGGCTTGTCAGATAAAGGAGGCTTCTGAGCCACAGCAGCCTGAAAAGAACTTAGCAGGATGAGCTTGCCTACCGCCCTTCCTGCCTTTGGTGTCCTGGCAAGGTTCCTGCGAACAAATCATCCCTCTGGAAGTTGGGGATAGGGGGATGCAAAAAAATATTTAAGCTCCTGCAAAGCTTTACCCTTTCCTGAAGAGACTTAAACACAGCAGCAGCAGCAGTCCCAAAGAGATTTTTATCATCTAAAGGAGCATCCAGCAACTTGACCTTAATGTCTTCAGGTAATGACTGAAAGTGAAGCCAAGAATAACATTTCAAGACAGGCAGCAGCTCTGGAAGATGCATCAGCAGCATCATAGCAGAAGATATTGCTTCAGAATCAGGGAGGTCTGAAATAGCCTGACAAGCCTGGGCAATCAAGGCCAGAGCACCTCTATGACACTGTTTAAAAGGAACCTGGACGAGTGGATGGGGCACAGTAAATTCTTACCAGGGATAGTGCCCACAGCCCTCCCAGACATGGGCAGTCATTACTAAATACAATCCTGGGTACTGAATTGAGTATCTATGGCATTACACTAGGATGAAATGGCTAGGTTTGAAATTACCTCTAAGTTGATAGCCTAGTAACCTCCTATGATCCTATGATCTGGTCACATGGGTTTGTTAATCAAAGGCCTGAAAGGCCAAAGTAGAAGCAGTATAAACCTTCTACTAATTCTCTCCATTGTCCTATTACCTTTATTTAAAGGCAAAAGCTTGAAAGAGCGCAAAAGTTTAGAAGGCTTGTCAGAGGAGACAGACTCCACAACAGGGTCAGCAGAAGGACATTTACATATGAATTGACAATCCTCAGGAACCTTATAGAACCTGTCAGGCTTCTTTGGGGCAGGAGGCTGAGAATCAGGAGACTTAGAAGCAGCTATAAAGATGTTTGACAACGCAGTCAACACAGGAGGTACTGCAGAAGGTTTAGAAGTGACCATCTGAACCAGCTCATAATACCTTTTCTAGATATCAGACACTTGAGAAGAATCCCACTTAAAGTATTCCATCATTCTAGCTATAGTGTCCCCAAAGGACAATTCCTGAAAAGAAGACTCAGGACTCACAGACTCTTCTTCATCACAATCATAAGTCAAAGGCAAAGGCATCTGGGAAGAGTAGGACAGGGACTCATCATCAGACTCTGAAACCTCATCTGAGGAATCAGGTTCCCTAGCCCATTTGGAAGGAGTAGTCATCTAAGGGGGAGTAGGCACAGAAACCCCTCGGGCAGACTTCAAGACTATTAAGGCATTAAACAAGCCCTGAGTAAACTCCTGCCCTTACCTCTGAAAATCTTGAAGGCATACAGAAGTGAGCTTAGTCTTCAGCTGTTTCTTAGTAGGTGCATCAGTCCTAAGAAACACCAGAGGTTCTAACCCTTGACAACATTCACTAAGAGTTCCTGGAACCTCTTCCCTGACAAGAATCTGCAGAATCCCTCTAGGGTCCTCTGATGATCAACTGCGGTTTCCCCCTCGACATCCGGAACAGATGCCTGCAAGGACTCAGAGGACGTGTGAAAAGAAGGACCCATGCCGGCCGCCGATGGGGTCACTGAAGAGGAATCTGACAGACACCGGATGACCTACAGAGCTTTCACCTGCTTCTAGAGCGATTTCCGGTGCAGCCTGGACAACCAAAGAATCTGCCTGAGATTTCTTGGCCTTCTTCTTGCTTAATGGGACGTCGGGGTTAGAAGCTTCTGCCATGCTACTTTGGGCTAACAGGTTAAGTCTCTGGTTCTCCAGCTAGATGTCGACAAAGTTGTAGAGAAAACCACGTTTTATAGAAAAGCAAACAGCAAAGCTTTCGGGTGTAACCCTTTCTCAATGCTAATACAAACTCTAAAGACAGGTGAGTTTAAATACAAATCAGAATGTCACATGACATGCAGCCCAGAGTCATATGACCAACATAAAATCAAACGTGGTTTTCTCTACAATTGTGTCGATATTTATTCATTTGTTGCAGCCTCTTTATTTCTATTTCTCCAGCTAGATGGCCAGGGAAGAGAAATGACTTCAAAGTGTCTTAGGAACAAACTCTTTGCAAATGCTATAGGACATATGGTCATGGGAAGCACCAGACAAAAAAAGATACTGTTCATGATGATCCTTATGGGGAATCTACCTACCACACTTACATTTTCCCCTTCTTGGATGACATGAACTCTAGATAACCAAAAAGGAACAAAACCAAAGAAAAAGAAAAAAGACCCCAATGGGGAACTTATCTGATGGCTAGATATTCGGCACAGCAAAAGGGCTTTCAGACTGATGTGCGATGATGGCATTCAGACTGGCAGCAAAGAAGTTCTGGGTAACTGCATCTGAACATCACCTTTATGCCTTATGTTATGTATGGGGAGCATACATGTATTGTATGGAGCATGTAGGATCTAAAGGCTTTGGTATATAGCTGGACATTGGGCTATCCTTGGCAGACCCTACTGTGAAAAATATTGCAACAGTGATATAGAAGAACATCAAGCAGTCTGATGCCTGGGGACAGAATAACCTCTCCAGTTGTCTGAAATTGAGTGAAAGGGAGTAATATCATAGAAGGCGGAGAGGAGATGATGGATATAACAGGACTATCTACAGAGAACTTCTCTACCCCTTGTACCCAGTAAGGGGAGACAAGCAGTCAGCAGACAGATGGGTTGGAGGGTGGGACTAGCTACTGCAACACTGATCTACTTGAACATCTACAATTATGGTAAGTGGGACACAACTACACTATGTTCTTCATAGTCAATGTTGTAGTACTGATTCTAGGGAGGACTACCAAAGCCAAAAATTGAGTGGTGGTTCATCTGTATGACCTTAGGAAATAAGATTTTGCAGGATGGCAGAAGCAAAACCTGCTCTAGCCCTGGAGGAATTTCCTAGGTTATAGTGTTTTGTGAAGATGTGCACTGAGTTCCATGTGGCTGCCTCTAGGATGGCCTGGGCGAGTACTCCTTTGAGAAAAACAGTGGTAGTCACCCCAAGTCCAGTGGCGTGGGCTTTACTATGCCCAGGTAAATCCTTTCCATGGTGTGAGTAATTCAGTTAGTCATCAATTTAGAGATGGTTTGTTAGGAGACAAGACTTGCCACATTTACCCTCTGTGAAAGCCACCAGCAATTGCTCTGCTCTGTTAGGGCTTTTTGTCCTGTCTAGATAGCACCTAATTTGCCTGTGCACATCCAAGGTATGAAAGAGTTGTTCTGCCCCATTTTGTGGACTTGAGTAGGAAAAAAGGAAATACTGCCATGGCAAGCTGTCAAAGTAAACCACGAATTTAATGGTACACAAAACTGTTTGAAGCGCTTTTCGTTTGCCTAACCGGCAAACATCATCAGAAACAAGTTACAATATTCAAAACTCCATTTTATAAAAATAGCTGGTCATAAATAACCAATTAAAATATTTTGTAACATTTGCTTTAGTTCCTTAAAGGCACCACAAAGTTAAAAGGCAACTACTCGTATAAAGGTGTCACAAAAAAGTAAACAATACTAAAATTGTAACACTACTCAATTTTTACCACTCTGGACATTCAATTAGCAATGGTACTCTAACTAGGGAGTCCTAACCAAATAAAAAGATGTTAACATATAGAAAATTGCATTTACTACTAAACAACTAGTAATCACGTTTTAAACTTTTGACAGTAGGTATTTCACCTCTGCAGGCTTTTCAGTTTTAATATACTACTAATAGAACAGGTTTCATTTAAACCCGGGAGATTGTAGGCATTCAGCCTGACTTGCCAAGCTAATTCGAGTTCTTCTACTTTTGCCACCCCTAGTGTCCTGCATAACTTGGTCGATGACCAAGAACTTAAATACGTGTTCTTTGTTGGTAGAAATGTGCTTGGCCAGGGCATTTTCTAACCTGCCCTTATTAATAGCGTATTGGTGTTCATATATTCTATCACGGAGCCTCCACTCTGTTTTGCCAATATAAAATGCAGGGCAGAATTTGCACCTGACCAGGTACACAACAAATCTGGAATTACAGCTACATTTTTCTTTAAGTTTGTACTGTGTACCATTAATGTTAAAGTTGTTAGTTACCTCTACAAACTTGCAATAATTACAACTTTGGCACTTGTTCATGCCAGTAATACGAGCTTTTGTAGGGAGTAGTTGTTGTTCTAAAACGGTCTTTAAGTTCTTACCTTTTCTAAAAATAACTCTGGGTGAATCACCTACTTTATTACGTATGTTTGACTTGATTTTAAATAATTCCCAACTTTTCTGTAGTATTCCAATGCAGGA
Organism: Protopterus annectens; assembly: GCF_019279795.1. Taxonomy (NCBI): domain Eukaryota; kingdom Metazoa; phylum Chordata; order Ceratodontiformes; family Protopteridae; genus Protopterus; species Protopterus annectens. The sequence continues at coordinate 523,427,437 of NC_056733.1, forward strand.
ATAACTATGTATAGTGTAAGTGGTGATGAAACTTAACCTAACGTCTTTAACCTCCATGCTATCAGTGATAGGACTTGTGACGGTATTCTCTATATCGGTAATACTGCCAGGTACAGGTAATAAACTTTTGACACCTAAAATTGGTGTGTACACATGATCTAGTCTCTTAGTTCTAACTTCATTGATTAGGCTATCTAAGAGAGTTTCAGGATAGCCACGATGGATAAACATGCTTTTCAAAAGGCAACACTCTTCAATAAAGTCTTCATCTTGACTAACCATTCTTGAGGCTCTCACTAGTTGGCCTTTGATGACTGACCTTTCTTGGTAAAAAGGGTGACAGCTGGAGAAGTGTAGGAATGTGTTAGAATAAGTGCTCTTCCTATATATCTTTGCTACAAAACAACCTAAATTGTGATTTTTGGCTAGCCAGATGTCTAAATAAGCTATGGCCTCCGTATTGAATGTGGAAGTGAATTGCAGGAATTGTGTTGTCTGATTAAAATAATCCAACACATTCTTACTAACTGATTCATCGCCCTTTAATAAAATAAAAATGTCATCAAGATAACGTGTGTAAAACACAAGGGAATCACAGAACGTGTCATTCTTAAATACAAATTCTGATTCCCAATAGGCCATGATGAAGTTCGCTATGCTGGCTCCACAAGGGGAGCCCATAGCGACCCCCACTTTTTGTAAATAAAAGTCTTCCTGGAACATAAAGAAATTATTGGATAATACTAGATCAATTAGTTCGGTAACCAAAGAAATTTCAGCAATTGGGGCCCTATTTTTCTTCAACATTAAATCTACCCATTCTATGGCTTGATTATGAGGGATACAGGTGTATAAATCTCTCACATCGATAGTGAGGAAATTGTATTCCTCATAAAATTACAGAGCTTCAATTTTTCTCAGAAAGGACCATGAGTCCTTACAAATTTGGTCCTCAAAGACTAAGTATTTCTGCAGTATAACATCTACTACTTTGGCACAAGAGTAGGTCGGTGAACCACGGCTGTCTACCAATGGTCTCAAAGGTGGATTTACCATACTCTTGTGGATCTTGGGAATACCAAATATGTAAGGATATCTAGGATATGTTGTTGACATAAAGTTGTAGAGCTTCTCTTCTACTCTACCTTCTATGTACATGTCTTCAATACAATTTTTAATCAAGCTGTAAGCTTTATTGACTTCTGAACGTGAACTCACCTCGTACGCACTAGTGTTCAGCAAAACCTCCATGCGTTGCTGGTAGTCAGCGTTATCAAACACAACTAAACCCCCACCCTTATCAGGTTTACAAAGACGTATGTCTTGTGATCTGATGTACTGCAAGTATTCTTGTTCTTCCCTACTCGTATTATTGGGAACCTTGTGCTTAAACCCATTCTTAACAGCATATCTGATGTCTAATTCACAAAGTTGTTCGAACGTTTGTAATACTGGGTGCAATGGGGGGGGGATTGTACGTACTAGAGATGTGGAATATGTCAGAATGAGGAATGTTCATGACATCTCCCATCATTAAATTGAAGTTTAACTTCCTAGTGAAGATTTTAATATCAAGGATAGTACTAACCAGGTTCAAAGGTTGGGAGGGCAAAAACTAGTGCCCTTTAGACAGAAAATCGACAATGTCAGTACATATCTCAACAGAGGAAAAGTTATACAGTTTAAGGTCCCCTGTTTTATTCATAACTATGACTGGACCTGTATGTCTGCTTCGATCAACTAAGGTTAGGTTGCCACCAGTATTTTGTTGTTGTTTATCCTGCATAGCATTAGCTGAAGAAGAACAAACAGGTCCTAAGTCATTCAGTGTCACTGAATTAGGAACTTCAACCTGATAGTAGTGTACTGATTTATTTAAGTCTTGTGCTTGTTGAATTTCTGCTTGTTTTTGTTCGGCTGGGGATTTTTCTGTTTGGTCCTGGCCCCTGTATGATTGATTGCCTTGCCAAAAATTTTGATGCTGTTGGAAGTATACATGATTACTTTGGGCTTGTGAGCCATTCCGCAGTCTCTCACTCCTCCGGACCTCAACTTGGCCCGCGGAGTTGTTGTTGTCACTGACAGGGCTAATGTTGTTAGGAATGTTAAAAGAAACCGTGTCCTCATTATGGTTTGACCCTGAATTAAGTTCTTGACCATTATTGTTATTGTAGAAGGTGTTACCAGTATTCACCTGTGTGTGACCAGTTGGAACATTACCTTTTCTCCAAACTTGATTTAAATGAAACCTGTTCTATTAGTAGTATATTAAAATTGAAAAGCCGGCAGAGGTGAAATACCTACTGTCAAAAGTTTAAAACGTGATTACTAGTTGTTTAGTAGTAAATGCAATTTTCTATATGTTAACATCTTTTTATTTGGTTAGGATTCCCTACTTAGAGTACCACTGCTAATTGAATGTCCAGATTGGTAAAAATTGAGTAGTGTTACAATTTTAGTATTGTTTACTTTTTTGTGACACCTTTATACGAGTAGTTGCCTTTTAACATTGTGGTGCCTTTAAGGAACTAAAGTAAATGTTACAAAGTATTTTAATTGGTTATTTATGACCAGCTGTTTTTATAAAATGGAGTTTTGAATATTGTAACGTGTTCCTGATGAAGTTTGCCGGTTAGGCAAACGAAAAGTGCTTCAAACAGTTTTGTGTACCATTAAATTTGTGGTTTACTTTGACAGCTTGCCGTGGCAGTATTTCTTTTTTTCTTAGTTGGTTGGCTTTTTCTTTTACCGGATTTGAGTAGGAGACTGGCAGGTAGATAGCCTGCTTTAAAGTAAGTTCTGATACCATTTTAGGCACAAAGGTTGAGTTTGTACTGAAAGTGACTCTATCCTTGTGAAAGACAGTGAAAGGTTCTTTTCGGGTGAGGGCTTCTAGCTCAGAAACTCTCCTAGCTGAAGTCACAGCTATGAGGAAGGTGGTCTTCCAGGCAAGCATCTTTAGAGATGCAGTGGCTGTTGGCTCAAGGAGAGGTAAAGTTATTTTTTCTAAGACAAAATTTAGGTCCCATGTCAGAATGGGGCTCCTTCTGAGTGGTCTTAAGTGAATCACCCCTTTTAGAAAGTCTCATGTGGGAGTGTGAGAAGGGAGGAGTATTTCTCAGGCAACCTGAAAATGCAGATGCATTTACCTTAATGCTGGAATAGGAAAGGCCTAGGTTTAAGAGCCTTGACAGGTACTGCAAGACTAAGCTGATGTCTGCCTGAGTGGGCTCAGTGTCAGTGCATTGATACCAGGCAGAAAATCTTTTCCATTTTGCCAGGTATGATTTCCTGGTATTGGGTTTTCTTGCTTCCACTGGAATGGAGAGCACCTCCTTGGGATAAGATGCCATCCTAGGTGTGAAAACCTAATCATCCAGGTTAACTTGAGGGTGGCTAGTGGGAATGGAAGGCAGACCCCTTGAACTGGTGGAGGTGATGTATATGCTGTGATAGGGTGTGTAATCACCCCTCACTGTGCGTCAGGAGGAGAGAAAGAACCAGTGTTGTCTCGGCCAGCAGGATCATGCTAGGTCTGTCTTCCCCGATTGTTGTTAGTACCTTTGGAATCAGGGGTAAGGGTGGGAATGCATACAGAAACCAGTCTGCCCACAGGGAGGAGAATGCATCTGTCTTCCAAGCTCTTGTCTGTTGTATTTTGGAAAAGAACTTCTATAGTTACTTGTGGAAGTGGGAGCCTGTTATTACAAACTGTAGACACTTTCTATGACTGTCTGCTATGGAAACATGAAAGTAGGCACCCTTTAGTACTATTTGACCACTGAGACATCTTGAAAGAACATGAGCAGTAATTTCTACAAAATAAGCATTTTGAATTTTGGGATGCTTTGGAATTTATTTAGCTCTGACAGGTCCAAGATGGGCCTCCAAGTGCCCCCTTTTCTTGGGACCGAGAGTAGAAGCCTTTCCCTTCTTGTTCTGGAGGGATGGGCTGAAAGGATGCTTGGTGAAGTAGACCCATGAGGATAGGTAGTAAGACACTTTCTTGCTCTTTTAGTGGTTTTGGAATGCTCATTGGTGGAATTTCTCTGAAATTAATATAGTACTCCTTCTCTGTGATCTTGAGGATCCATAGGTCCCTGGTGATAGATTTCCACTGACTTAGGAAGAGAGTCTTCCTGACAGAAGTCTGAGAGGTATGGGAAGAGGTAAGTGAAGGAGGGACAGGACACAGTCACAGTTGCTCTTGGAGCTGGGTGGTTTTCTTGGAGCCCCCTGCCCTTTGAGATTGTTCTATTTGCCATCTCCTAGACTGTCTTGCTTTTTTACCATGGGAAAGCCTTCCCTTGTCTTGTCTTGGTGGGGAAAAGTCAAGATTTTGACAGGTAGTTCCTACTGTACCCTGTAGTTGGATACCAGTAAAATTCTTTCACAGTTTTAATTTGTTTTCCTTTTTTCCCCAGTTTCTCAAATATTTGTTCAGCTGGCACACTAAAAATTAACTCCTTATCTAATGGGGCATCTAGTAGTTTAGCCTTTATCTGATCTGACAAAGACTTGGTCCTGAAACATGTATGTCTGCAGATGACAGAACCCATGGCAGCAGCTCTGCATCTAAGGCATCATAGCCACTTTTTAAGGAGTGTCTGGAGACTTCTAAAGCTTCTCTAGGTATCTCCTGAATTTCCATGGATAAAGTTCTATCCGCACTACACTCTGCTTTAGACAACATTTCATCTTGAAGAGATTCAAGGTACTTAAGCTTATGGAACTGACAATTCAAAGCTATCATTGTTAGGCTGGCAGAGACATAGGCTTTGTTCTCAAGTTTGTCTAGCAATCTGTAATCTCTCTTCCCTGTCATTAGGCAGGGGATGTCTAGTTGGCCCTTTAAGGTACACCTTTAGTAGATTCAGTGGAGACAACACAAGGATCAGCCTTCGGATTTTTATAGAGATGCTTATGAGTTTCTAGCACTCTGTAAAAGCTGTCTGGTTTTCTCGCAGCAGGGAGTACAGAATCATGGTGTAAAAATATACCTTCAAAGACATCGTCTAATGCAACATGCACTGAAAGAATAGCCAGTGGTCTGGGTGAAGGTAAACTCAGAATCTCCCTATAGTGGGTCTGGGCCTGCAAGCACTACTTCCTTCCCCAACTAAAAGCCTTTTTCATTTTATGTAGGGTATCCTCGAAGGAAAGGTCCTAGGGGGAAGGTGGAAGAGTCATCTGAGTCTGGGTAAGTCTGAAGTGGTAAGTGTCCAGAGTAAGGCAATTCCTCCTCATCCTCAGAGCTAGAGGAATTTTCCACTTCCTGAAAGTTACTTCCCTGCTCCTTTTAGATGGACAGGCCTCAGAGATGGATGAATAAGATGTCTCTCTATATTTCATGAAAGCCATAACATCCTGTGCAATTTTAAGGAAGTCTTGGCTTTGGTCTGAGTGGAGGTGGTCAGAAGTGTTGGCAAAGCAAATAAAAGGATTTGCTTTGATTTGGTTGTCCATTTTACAGAGGTGACCGAGGATGCAGCAATTTTGGTTGTGATTTCAGGGGTCTGGGAAGATAATGAGTCCTGCTCGACAGACATGGAACAGATGTAAGAAGATGAGGCCTGCAGAGCAAACTCAGATGAAACCAACGTGTGAACTGTGGTGGCATTAGAAGGTAGGCCAGAAGCCATGCTGGCCTCTTGAGGGGTTTCACAAGAGGATTTGGGCCTAGAAGTTACGAGACCAGGGGGCTGCAAAAGCACCTCACCTAGATCATCGGTCAAATTAACAACTGTAGTTGGAGCTTTTTTGGAAACATCAGGGTCCTTAGCCTTTTTCTTGTTCTTTTTTTTTGGAAAGATGCTAGTGGATGCCAGAGTCTATAGAGGCCCTGCATTAGCACTGGAATGTGACACCACTAAAGAAGTTGAAAAAGATGACAACATATCAGCTGCAAATACCTCAGCTATAAGTTTAAGAGTTTTCACATGGAATTTTGAATATTCAGAACAGTTAGAGAAATCAAGCTAAAGCCCAAGTAGAACAGAAAAATTAATGAAAATCTTTATGTGGGATTTGCTTCCCACACTTCTAGCCATTGTTTACTTTTCTGAAAATTAAATTAGTTTAGAAATTTCCCCAATGGGGTAACTATTTGACTGGGATGAGAACAGACTCTCTGGAAACATTAACTGACCAAAGTAAAGAAAGTACTAAACACATATGAAGCACATCAGACTGCAAGGCTAGAAAGAACTAAAGATGGTGCTGATGGATGCCCTTTTTATACCCAGAGTGCAGACGTCAAACGTCTGTCAGCAAGGGATTATGCAAAGACTCTGGAAATCAGGCCGGTCGAGAGTTTCTGCATGGCAGGAAGATCCAAGTATCAGTACTGCAACACCGACTATGAAGAACATCAATCAGGATAGAACATGGGTAAAATACGAGGGAACAGGGAGATAGCAGCTATAAGGATGGAAAAGAGGCAATCTGATAAAGGTATGTCAGAGAAAAAAACATACAAAATGATAAAAAGTACTCAAAGGAATGAGCCATGCGCTCTGGATATATATAAGGAAGGAACAGGGAGTATATGATAGTACATAAGAAAAGAATATTGGAAGTATCATTGAAGTACATAAGGGTGAAATGGCGGGGGATGTGATATGGGAACATGAGGAAGGAACAACACAGGAGAGAGAGAAATGGGTAAACAAAGAAAGAACAGGGTGATAATGATGTGGGCAAATCAGGTCAGAAACAGAGGGACTGAATACATCTTAAGATGAAAGATGAGGTAAAGGCACAGGATGGTCATTAAAGAGATGGAGCTAGTTTTAGTCTTAACCAAAGAAAGTAATACTTTACAGGAAGGGTGGTAAATGCAATGAGTGTGCCAGTGTGAGTAATAGGAATCAGAAAAAAAGATTCAGGAGGGCATGACTTGTTTTGATTTGAGAGTCCGGCAAAACAGAAGGGAAGCTGCATGATGCTAGTTGTGCATAATGACGTGACAGGACAAACAAGACATCTGCTCCTGATTCTGATGTTTTATGGTTTACTGTCTCAATCCTCCCAGATTGCAGAAAACACACAAGGCGTACCAGTTACACTTCATGACTATGTTTTCATGAAAGCTAGCACAGTACAAAAAGTTAATAGTTAAATTAACCAATTATGTAATGGTGTTATGCCATTTTTTAGAGGAAAAATGTAGTCAAACAAATGCTAAGGGAAGCTGTAGCAAAACAGAAGACTTTTTTAAAATCACTCATTCAACAAGGTAAAGGACTTGTTCCACATTGCTGAAGGGTGAGGGGGGGTCAAGAACCAAGAAGTTCTAGAAATAAAGCACCATAAGATCTGAGAATAAGACCTGTACATAACAGTATACTAGTGGGTTAAAAATGGATGGTTTAGAAAACCAGGCAATAGTGTAAGCTTAATGTAAATGGGCCTATAACCAAAAGCAACAGCACTGACCTAACTGCGAAGAGCATTTTGAGAACCAGAAGACCAATTAGTGGCTAATGGCCTGCTCTCTTTAAAAATGGGGAACACTGAGGAAATCCTGAATACCTCTCTAGTACATCAGCAGTGTTGCAAAAAAGGCATGCACCAACTAAGTAGGCACTAACACTAAGCAGAATATATATCTAGAAGCATATGCACAGCCCCTCTTTGATATCCAGAACACAAGCAGTCTACAGAGCATGGCAGGCTCTTGAAATAAAAGCTCTCTATCAGCCACATGACAGACTCTGAAACCCTGCCCCTATCTCTCATCCATTTTCTTTACTTTATTTTTCTTTAAAAGTCACTAAACTAAGGAAAATAATGGACAAAATAACAGGGTACTACCAGGGTCCGAAATATGCCATAGGTCAGTAGCGTGTGTGTATAACCAAAAAAAAAAAAAAACACACACACACCAGTACATAATGTCTCGTAATTTACCAAACAGGGTTAAGGCTATGAACTAGAAATTAACTTTATACTGTAGTCCTGTTTTACCCCATTAATCTCCACTTGACTATTGTATAACTGAGAACGTTTCTTAAAACAAAAAAAGGCACTTAGGTGTAACTGAAACAAGACACATTTGCCTGGGTTAAAATTTTTACTAATGCAAACTCAGCCAGATTGTGTGAGAGAGTAAGGTTACCAGCAGAATAATCTCCCAGGCTGCTGACCAAGTGACAGACAACTCTCCTTGTTAGGGGAAAAGAAGGCATGGTGCAATATCTAGCACTTCAAAAGGAACATTCTCTGTGGAGGATTGGTGCAAAATTAGATACAGGTAAGGAGGAAGATCCTCTAGTAGAGACATATGAGTTACCTTACACACACATACACACACACGCATACACACAACCTCCGACATGACATGCTGTAATGTGTGCACCATGGTCTCCAATGAGGTGTTACAACATGACCCCATTCATACAAAAGGTGAATGACTGCTTATAGCACTGGACTGTCATCATACTTTTAACACTTCATGGGAGGCAATGGTGATGATTCATTCCCTGGCTAGGTGGGTATGGAACAAATGGATCATTCGAGACAGGCTCAGCCTGAGGTCAAGGTGACAGATTAAGACACCAAACTCTGATAATTACTTAAGTCAGATTTACATTGGTAAGGCTATGACTATGAAACATTACGGACAATTCTCACAGTGAGAAAGAATTTTGTTTTACAGTGACATGGACAATCTTTGCACATTTAAATCCATCCAGTGAAGGGGACTGCTCAAACTCATACCTATAACACAGAAATGTGTGGGTGACTGACACACACACACAAATATATTTATATATATATATATATATATATATATATATATATATATATATGTATACGCAAACACACATACATACATATACAAATGTTTTAATTAGCACAACTGTGTGTTCAATATTATCTACTTACAAAATAGAAAGAAATACTCTAACCAGTCTAGTGTGGTTTCCATGGCTACTCCTTCAGTCCCTCACATACTTACACCACTGGTGGATCAATTTGCTGAACCAGATGGAAAATAAGTCCTGAGTGACCAGGTAACAATTAACTATAAATGGGTGTGTGCACAGATATCCTGAATATAAAGCAGCCTTTTAGGAAGCTACAAGCAACAATATCAAACAAGCATATTACATCTGGGAGGGAGAGACAGAGGAGTACTGGGTGCCCACTAACACAGCCTGTTTCACTGTATACACGTGTTTTAGACTCCCAGTTGTGTCTGCAATCACATGTATGACTTACATATTCCCTGCCAGATGATGGCTTTGGTGCATCAGAGTGGTCACACTCAGAAGCAGTCAAAAGCCAGTCTGACAGACTCTAATAAGCTACCACCACCACCTCCACCTCTCTGGTACATGAGAAGTACACAAGGTGAAGGAAAACGAAAAGCAAACCAACACAAATAAGCCTCTGTGAAGATTACATAGTTGGCCCTGGTCCAAATGAATATTACGTTATGTAGCCAGTTTGAAATGCACAGTATTTTATTTGTTACAAAGTACTAATGTCAGCAATTAGGTGATTCAGAAAGGAAATTCAATCCTCCTCTCTAGTTATCTTGCCTATAAAAAGATTCACTGTTGGAAATGAAGCTATTTTTTTTCATGCTGTCACTGATCAAGATGAAAACAAAGTGTGCTTTCCCCAGTGCTTAGTGACCCAGAATATGATCCCAGTGACACGTACCGTTAGTAGAAAACTCAGGCAGATACGTTGATCGGTTCAGGGAACAATCTGTAGATTCCTCCACTGAGAAAAGATGACATCCCCTTCCTTGCAAGTTCATCATATTCCAAGAGGAAATGTGAAACTAAAAATAGTGTGGCTTTAAGAATTCAGTCATCATTTCTACTGCCACCTCCTAAGGAGTGCCAACAAATGATCTAAAAAAAAAGCATAAAAATCCGACTTTTCGCCATCTCTTGTCCAGATTTGTCCAGGTCCATGCGTACCAAAGCCACAGATGCATTATTTCACATATTTGGCAGAGTACCTAACATGCTGGTAATCACAGTTGCACAGCATAAAACAGCAGCACACGTATCATAAATAAGAAACTACACAATCACTGTTTTATTCTCCACTTCCCCTAACACTGTGGTCTTTCTCAATCAGCGAGCGATCTATCTTGCCTTAAGTGGAAAAGGGATGGGACTTGCAAAATGCTGAACCAACATTAAAACTTAAAAATAACCTCAAAGTACAAAGGCCAGACGTCATAATACAATGTTCTAAATTAGTTACGGAAACAGCACATGGACTGTCATGAAGTGAGCACTCCTGACTCAACATGTAGCAGCTCACTGTATGCATCAGCATGGCTGTAATTGAAGGCTTTTTTAGCTACAGGAAACAGCTCAGTCTGTAGCCCTATCTTTGTTCTGGAAAATGGACCTATAAAGGCTGTGGCATTTCCAAAAACTTAAGGCAGAGTAGTGTCCAGTATCATTCACACTGACAAACAAGAAACTAGCTATAGAAATAATATAAATTAATTATGTATTCACAAGTTCCAGTCTTGTCTGAGCTCAGAATAAGTGTGTTAAACATGACAGATACACGAGAATTGACTTTGTTTTATTACTGCACAGACATCTACCAGCACCCTGATGAGCCAATTAAAGACTAAGTATAGAAATGAAAGCACCAGTGCCTGCTTAGAGTGTACGTACATTGAACCTGAGAACAACAATTAAAAAGTGCCTCAAATGCCCTTATTTTAAAAGCAAGCTCTTTTCTCAATCTACATGTAATAAACTGCAGCACCAAGTCAGATTTGTTTCCTTGACACAGCACTTGATACTGAAATAACAGAAGTCAGAACAGTAGTATCACCTAGCGCTGGGCTCAGTGCTACTACACCTGGAGAGATGTAACTACAACGGGTAAACCTAAGAGCATATCTCTCAAATGTACCCCATGAAAGGCTTTGATTTTTTATCTGATATCCATGGCAAATAATACTGAATCATACTAATAAAAAAAAACTTTTTATAAGCATAAAGTAACACATTTTAAGCGCCATGTGAGCTTCCTAGTTGAAGTCATCAGTATGCTGGCATTTGTTCCACATTTTAAGAGATAGTGTTCCACTTTTTGGAAATGGAAGGTTGAGAGATATGTCCAAGACAAGCACCAATACACTGAGCTTCTATTAGGCATCATGCAACAAATATGACATGACAGAGGTTAACAGAGCAGATTATCTATCAAGACCAGACGCTGGGCTACAAAGTGGTCAACTTGGAGTGTGGAGACAAAAGAAAGTCCTAATTAAGTTTTTAGAGTAAAATCTCTCTCTCCAGCACAGTGCTTGGGACTATATAACACAAGAAAGAATTTAGTTCCGGAGACCATGAGGCATTACTCATAAAGGACATGTCCTGTAACAACAGCTGATGCTCATTCTACATAACTACTATACAGCTGTATGCACAGTAAACAAAAATGTTGACATCGCTATCAGGTTACCAACTTAACACCACCGCACACCAATACTCTATCAGTAAGACAAACACACACACTCACTCACTCACTCACTCAGACACTCACACACACACACACACACTCACACACACACACACAAACAAACATACATTCTACAACTTAGAGTCTTGTTGAGCAGGAAGAGATACAAAGACATTATCTAATTCTACAAAAGTAAAGCTGGGCGGCACAAAGGGTCTCAACAAAATTTGCCCATAAATTCTTAAGTTAGTGTAGAACTGCTCACACTTCTAGCCTGTCTATCAAGAGGAAGAGGCATTAGCCAAGGACAGGAAGAAGGAAAATGTAATTTTAATTCACAAAAATAGCCTCAATAGAGGTACAGTAAACTACATTAACAGTTATTTTCACCTCAATGAATGGAAATGTAAAATAATCAATTACATGTAGGTAACATCAGAGAAATGTTACTTTGGTGACCCAGTTAAATAACTCTGTAATAAACATGTGGGGATACAGGGTTGACAAAGATTTTAAGACCAAGAACCATACAGATCCTCAACTTTATAAACCACAGTATACAGCAGCACCAAAAGTTACCAATGTTTCTTCCAAATACTAAGATCAAAAACAACAACAAAAATAGACATTTACAATGGAAGCTGGGAACTGCAGGAATGTGGGACAGTTATCAAACAGCTACAGTCTGCCTCTTTCATCCATAGACTGTCTCAATACCCACTCATTACAACCAATTTATTAACTCTATACACCTCAGCTGTCCGACTGTGCTCAAATAAAAAAATAATGACAATAACAATTGCCACAATAATGTATTTCAACTTGTTTTGCTCAAACACACACTGGAACTGCCGAGCCAGAACAATAATTGCTTAATTGTGAAAATATTACTTTTGGGGTCAGTCAATTTCATCTGCAGATGGCTTTCAGTGCCCCACAATTACAAATATTTTAATGATTGCGTACATCTCAGATATCTGTCTGACTGTCTGTGATTAAATGACTCTTGGTATAAATTGTTAAGAGCGAGTTGCACCTTTTTTTTTTTTTTGATGCTTCAGACCACAGACATGATGTCTGACTGAAGGGAGAGGGTTCCTTTAAGTAGACAGTCCTGCAAGATCATAAGGGACAAAAGGACTGCCCTAACAGAAATGACACTGATCTGTTTGCACTTAATTCTTAGAGCATTGGACCTTCTGCCTGTTGAAATGCGCACATGTGCATACACACACACAATCCCAGGACATACATCGTTGGTAACAACATTTGAGTCTTTACTTATTTATTTAACTGGATAAGCCCACTGACCACAAGTATCTGTCTCTTTAGGAGTGACCCAGAGTACTGTCTAGATAAGTGAGTTACTAAGAGTTACAAAGCAGGTAAATGGAAGCTGAAGGAGTCAAATCCTGGACTACAGGAACCAGCTCATTAACTACTCATAGTTTTAATCAGCTGTGCTAACTGCCAGGAATGAAATTCTTATGTGAAGATTTTCTGGATCTTAGCAACAAGGCTATGAGGAATGACATGATTTTGATATCCATACTTATTGGATCTGAATGTAATACCACTGAACCTGAAGGGTCCAAATGAAGAACTCTTATGTGAAACTTGGCATGAGGAGTCATAAAGACTGAGGAGGTCATAAGGGCCAGAACCTTCACAAACATCTGAATCCTGTCTTGGATTAAGAACACTCAGTACAATAATGATTCGAAAGAAACTAGGATTTCATGAGGTTCACTGTCACACCAGGGAAATAAAACATTTTAAGCAAATACTCCCCTGCAAACCAGATCATCCTGTGATGGTGCAGTTAGGAGCCAGCCATGCAAACAGGGGAATTTTTACTTCCTGAAACGTATGATGGACTGTAGGTATTTATGTGGCATTGGTGAAAATCCTGGGGTCTGAAGTGAGAGCAAACAGAAGGATCCTGGATTGATGGTGAATTCTTCCAACTCAAAAGCATACAAACATTCTTGACTATTTGAGGTAGGCAACTTAAAGGTCTCGAGAGCATATTTGATCTCCTTAAGATAAGCACAGAAGGATGAAATACATAACGACCATATACAAGGTCTCTTTGGGAAATAACAAATTTAGGCTGCTGAGATCCAGAACGTCTGTGAGGCGTTTTGTTTTCTCTGGCAACAAAAAAGAATCTCAAATAATATCTTAAGCTCCTCTGGTTTGGTGGAACCTTTTGGATAGTTCTTCTTCAGCATCTCCTTCCTTACTAACAGTAACTGACAGAGTGGGACTCCTAGCAAAGGGAACAACAGAGTTTGGGGGAATAACACTGAGCATGAAACCGTGATAACATCTCCTTTACCCATTAGTCCTTGCAAATCTTTCTCTAGTTTGGACAAGGAGGGTGACCCTCACCAATAACTACTTCCATAGTGAAACAGTCAATTAAGGAGTAAGGACTGCTGTGATCTGCTCTAAGGTGGACCACCTTTGGGCCCATGACTGTGACAATGACCAAACCTGGGGGTTATCTATTTTCAGTTCACCCTCCCTATTGCTGCTGCTTTGGACCATGTCAAAATCATGTCTGGCACTGGCTCTTGTGCATCTCAAGAAAGATAAGCTACATACGTTGACACATAACATCTAACCAGTGAAGCTCTGCCAATGCTCTTTTATATTTTTCAGGTGCTTAGAAACTTTAGGAATGAAAATGAGAGGTCCTTTGAAAGCAGTGTTCAGGAAAGATGTCTTGGTGTCTTCAACAAACCAAGTTAAATGCAGCCAACTGCTACGGCCTAATAGCAATGCCATCTCCTGTGCTGCTACTTCCACTGCATTACAACTGACAAATGTCATGAGATGGTCCAGACTAGAGCAAGTATTTGCAAGGGTCTGTATCTTCCTTTTCAGTGCACAATTTGGCAGGTCTCTGCTACATTTCAAAGTGGCAAACATGAAAACCCGCTTCCCAACTATGGCCATAGCCACAGACATACTGTTAGGGAGGACGAAGGTACGGTTCTGTGTGGTGGAACTCCTTGGAGAGCCACTACAGATACAGTTGCATCTAGTTTGAGAAAGTATTTGTGCAAACGAAGTATTCCTTTGCAGGATGAAAAATACAGCCTAAGTTCATTAACATGGACCACTTTGTCAGGGTTTTCTCATCCCACTGCAATGGCTTTGTTAAGGAAGTCCACTAAAGTAAAGACCACCCATGAGGATTTGGGAGGGTTAACATGCAGGATTTTGCTGTCTGCTCTGTGGAGAACAGGAGAAAGGATTCAAGTACTACCTGTACTTTCAGAAGATTGTATCCCCAATCTTGACTGTAAATGACCATGTCATGTGAATATATAGCTGCATAATGGCTATACAGCTTTAAAAGTCTGTCCTCCAGTCTTTGAACATTTTAGGAGGAACTGCTGAGTATGTATCCCTCATATTATGACACATGCTGATATGCCTCTAGAAAAAAGACTATTTACTTGAGTTGGTAATCATCTTAACAACAGAGTTTTGTGAGAGGTGTATCTTACTGGTTAGAGTACCCCTTCTCTTCATACTCCTCATTAACTCTGGAGGTGTAAACACATTGCTGAATATTGCTGCATCTATAGCTGAATTTTGGATGTTACTAGTGTTTAGATAATGTGATTTACTGAAGTGTTTTTTCACATTAGGGTTTTCTACCCACATATTATTTTTAGCACCTTTATTAAATTATCACTTAAGACATAGGCGCACATGCATTAATAGAAAAGAAAACAAACCATTTTAACATTTTTGCCATTTACACACATTACAGATTATTATGTTTTCCTTCTTTATAACAACTGTTTTGCAGTCCAACATTACACAAATTGTTCAATTCCTGCCTTCTCAAATCTCACTTATCTTGCTGAAATTTATTCTGCATGTATTGTTTTCACACATTCCATTTGTTTCTATGTCATTTGCTCCTATCATTTTCTGAAGATCCCTCTTCCAGTTCTTTTATCTCTTTTACAATATGCAATACCTCAAATACAGCTGGTTTAAATTTTGATTTCCACTTTCTAGGTAATTGCTTTTTGGCAGCCAGTAGAATTATATCTAATAAGGCCTCACTATGTTTAGGCAATTCAGATCCTGTGAACCCAGCTCAAAAGAAACATTTCCTTAGTTACAACCATTTGCTCCCCCAATACTTCTGACAGAGTACTCTGTGGGGATTTTTAAAATCTGCCAACTTATTACACTCCTAAAAAAAGATATTCCCAGCTACCTCTTTCTTCCATATCACACCTCCAACATTTGCTATCTACCTCAGGAAAAGTTTTTGGAAGTCTGCTTGGGGTATAAAAACACCTAAGCAAACAAAATCCTACAACTTTTTGACTTTTGTTGCATGTTTGGAAGACACATACATCCTCTCAATGTTCCCTGAAAATTGCTTTTCTAGTCTCTCTTCCCAATCATTGCTAACCTCCTCTGATTGATTCTTACATTTATTATGTAATATTTTATATGCCCTACTAGTTATCCCTTTTTGATGGAGACTTCTGTTCTACATTCAACTAAAAAGCCTATCAGAGCAGGTCTTTCACTTAGGTCTCATCTATCACTCTCTCTTTGCCTATACTCTGATATCAATCCCTGATAAGGAAGGCAGTTTCTAACCTGCAGACCAAACTTCTCTTTGGCTTCATCCTACTGTAATATATTTCTGTCTTTATTTTTTTAATTCCTAATATCTTCATTCCTTTGCCAGTCTTCTTCACTAAATTACAGCCCCCTCTTAAACATTTTCTGTGCCCGTACTTGCAGTCATCCCTATTGGCAAGATTTCCTTTCCCCATTCCCATGTTGGCTTACTTCTTAGAATACTTTCTGTAGCTTTATGGATATAATATTGCGCACAGTTCTTGATATTCTCCTCAAGGATCTGCATTCAAAGTTTCACTCTCCCATTATTTCTTGAACTCCCCCTTACTTCATCATCACCCCTTTACATTTTGAATTATAACCTTCTACATGTTATATGTATATGAGACTTAACTGTGCATCAGGTAATCCTAAACCACCTTGTTCTATCGGAAGGATCAGTTTATCTCACTTAACCCTTACCCTCTTCCCCTATCAGATACAGTCCTTCAACTATTTATCAGCTATCGTCCTCAACTTCTCCTCTGGTTGATAAAAATATATGAAACTAAACGGACTCAAATATTTTTTGCTAAAATATATTGGATAGCTGGATTAACAAATGCAGTGCAAGGTAAGCTGTAGTTATCTGAAAACTCACTTAAGTAGTATTCTTCAACTTTTACTACAGTGTGCAATACATAACTGTGTCTTTATTTGTATTTACTTTTTATTGTTTTCTCTGGTTCTCTTCCATTCCTTAGCACTGTTCCCCTCTCCACTTACCCTTTTAGCTTTGTTCTTACCTGTAAAAAGCCTATCTGTGGAAAAATGATGCATAGAAAGATACAACACTAAATAGCAATAAGTAAGAACGATTTAAGTAAAACAAAAGTACATGTGAAAGATGGACGTAGACAAATTATAATTCCACAGAACTGTGTTACTTGACTGTTGCAGTATTAACTGAATAAGCTCTGTTTGTCTTCAGCCTATAAGGGTAGAATCTGTAGAATAACTAACCGTTAATGGATAATTTTCTGTGTACAGATATTTCTAACGGACTGTTGAAAAGAAACTGCTTCATTTGCTGCTGAAGTGGAAAAATAATAACAAATCTTTTTATTTAAGATGAATAAAAACAAATAAATAAATATGATGCCTAGTTGGAAGTACAATCTCCTGTCTGCAAGTGTCAAATTGATATACTAGGAGATGTTAGGGGACATCTAAGATACTCATTGGCCCAGTGAGCTTAAAAAGCTACTACTGTAATGCTCTCTGGGCAACAGAATTCTGATACAAATTGACATACACAAATATGGATAAGGCCATAGCAACCAAGTTCTACAGCAATGGAGTCTCACAACAAAGCATGCAGCTAATGAAGTTTTCTGATACAGCAAGCAGCAGTACACTACTACAGGCAGTCAATGAAGTAATGCAAGCCCTGTTCAGTAACCATGAGGAACTCTTCAATACCCTGGCAGAGACCCAAATTAAAAACAGACAGGTTGGAAGAGCAACAGAGGGTCATCCAGAACATGCAGGAGGAATTTCAGATCCTTGCTGAGGGTTGGGGGCACATTCAAGAAGGACTCTTGCATAAGACACAGGCAATAACAACTATCTACTTCATACAGTAAATGACCCTGCCTGGTGATATCGAAGCACATCTGATAACTTCATCAAGAGAACAGGCGAAAGAGAGGGGCTGGCCAGCCATCTAGTGAGCTACACTAGTAGCCACATTTTTAAGTAGGGAATCCTAACAAGTATAATTTTTTTGGAACCAACATGTCAATGATTAAAAAAAGATAAAGAAAAGATACTCACTTGTTCTTGGGTTCACACCAGCAGTTTATGCCCAAAGGTTTTCCTAATGTGGACCAACACCTTGCACAAACCCGTCCATTCCCAAATGTTTGACTTAGTCCACCTCATACAGAAATGGTTAAAGACAGAGAATTCAGCACATCAAATGGTTGAAATCACTGTAGGAAACCATTGCCTGAGAAGTCTTCCCACATCCATCTGTCAAAGAGCTAGTCAGAGGGTTTCTGAGTATGCGGTCAACTTGTTAATCTGGTTGAGAAGTACATGGTATCCAAAAAAATTATCACAGGAAGCGTGGAGACTATGCAAACCAAAGGAACTCCCTCTAAAATGTTCAAACTAGTAAGAAAGCTCTCTGAGAGAAAGATGAAGAAAAACCTTTACCTTTCCAGGGCCATAAATACAATCCAAGCCCCACCACCACCACTAATAAGTGGAAAAACGACCAAACACCAACTTAAAGAAAACAATTTTTAAATGTTCTGAACTATGGCATGAACTGTGACACACTGATAAATACTGCCCACTGAATTATGAACCTATGCAAACTGACACTTGTACCAGGTAGGAGAAGCATTTTGCAGCTGAAGTTGAACCACTTAGTAGAGAGGCACATTCCATGGTTGTAGATGATGGCGAAGTAGATACTGTTAGTAGCACTCAATCACAAACTCAAAAATGTGAAATATGGGTGATTAAAAAGCAAGTACAAGCACTACTTGGCTTCCTGAAGTGTGGTACCCTCAACAAATGAGTCCTTAGTAAAAGACATTACATCAAACTCAGAAGGAAAACTGGTGATTGCATGCATGCGTACAGATAGAAAAGACTTTCACAAATGAGTTAGCATTCAGTTTTCCCCTAGGTATGCTAACATACTGTGTTGGGACAATATCTACACTTGGACATGAGGTTGTTTCGGGAAAAGTTTTTCCTTCACTTCCTTCATCTGTGAGTATACATGAGGACACAAAAATTTTTTTTATTATTTACTTAAGCAAGCTGGCCAAAATGTCCTTTTCAGTCATGATATGGGCTCATTAGAGCAAGTGTGAAGATGAAAATGAAATCATATAGAAGAATTTGTATGTACTGCAGACTGCAGAGTGCATATAAGACACAACTGTATGATGGCATTTGTATGATAACGTATACAAATTATTTCTGAAATGAGAAAAACTATATATTTGTTCACAAATATTAATGTCACAATAAAGTTTTGGAATTAACACTAATGCTGAAGTGGGATAAGCTGATCCTTCCAGTAGAACAGATTGGGGATCACCCAATTTAAAAGGAGTACTTCAGAGCTACACAGTTAAGACTCCTATACATAGCACAAGCAGAAAAATATAACTCAAAGTGGAAAGGGATGATGGTGAAATGGGAAAGCTCAAGAAACAAGGAAAGACTGGGATTTTGGATGCAGGCCTCTAAGGAGAACAATAATCATGCAAAATATTATATCCATAAAGTAGCAAAAAGTATTCTAAGAACTAAACCAACAGGGAATGGAGAAAGGAGATACTGTTGATAGGGATGACTGCAATTAGGGATGCAGACAATGGGCAAGAGGGGGCTGGAATTTATTTCATAAAAATGGCAAAGGAACTAAGGTACTGAGAGCAAATAACTAGAGATGGAAAGATGATAGAATGGAAAGACGCCAAGAATTTATTTGGACTGCAGGTTAGAGATTGCCTTTCCTATCAGGGATTGATATCAGAGTATAGGCAAACAGAAAGAAATGAGGGGGGGTCCTACATGAAACGCCAGCACTGGTAAAGTTTTTATTTATTTTACTTGTTTATTTAACATTTGTTTAACGGGAAAGTCTGACTGGGATAAGACTCATTGTCAGAGGAGGCCTAGACAGAAAAGCTCCATATACAGACGTTATACAAAACTTATACAAGAAATTATACAAATATATATACAGTGGATATAAAAAGTTTACACACCCCTGTTAAAATGCCAGGTTTTTGTGATATAAAAAATGAGACCACAGTAAATCATTTCAAAACTTTTCCCACCTTTAATGTGACCTATAACCTGTACAATTCAATTGAAAAACAAACAAATCTGTTAGGGGAAAAAATATAAAAAATAAAAAACGTACAATAAGTTGGTTGCAAAAGTGTGAACACCCTTAAACTAATACTTTGTTGAAGCACCTTTTGATTTAATTACAGCATTCAGTCTTCATTCCCCTGACTCTTACAGCTTTACCAGAGCTATTACTTACTAGTCATAGCACTACCATTGCTGGTGGCTGGTCACAGCTTGTGCTGCCTCAACCTAATGGTCTCTTACATTTTTTTTCTATTTTTCTTTCAGTAATCTAAGCCACCCTTCGGGTCACTCGGGTCTTCTCCCCCCAGAACAAGCAGTGAAAACCTCAAAAACCTCACTCGTGCACTGGGCACCCAAGGACACTGTCCTGTAACTAAAGAGACTAAAAACTAATGTAGGTGCTTAACGTCCAAGTGTCTAGATAGTAAAATACCTTAACTGCGCTAACTTAAACAAATGTTAGTGAGTGTGCTAGTAAATTCTGCTGTATAGTTCCTTAATCAAACCACTGTACTGATGAGAACATCGCCATGAAGCAACAGCTGCATAACCCTCTCCAGTAAGTCCCCCCCCCCCAACTAAAGTCTGTTTTCTTTTGAGAAAAACTTAAATCTACAAAACAACATTGCATTACCTCTCCTGTTTCATCTGTAACTAACCTAAGCTTTAATTTTATATCACTGGGTATCATCATAACACCAGGTTTCCCACCCGATTCCAGGCTAAATTACTAAAAGCTGGGAGCCAAGTAATTCTATAGCACAACATCTCCAGCTTGATTATCGTAGCTACAATTCAGGTCATACATAATTGCTGATATGCCCAGAGATCTAAAATTAAACACCCCCCTGAACCCTTAGGTCTACTTGCAGTTTAAAGAAAACAAAACTATAACAATAACAGGAAGTATAATAACTAACGGAAATCAAAACCATTAAACATTCTCATTGCAGCTGCCCTTAATTTGGTTCTGTTGTTTGTCCTAGGTGCTTAACAGCACTGTCTCTCACTCGCATTGTTTTCCCTGTTAGTTCTGGGATCGTCTTCCCACCTAGTTCAGGCTTTTTCACTTACCTGCTCATTTCACTGACAGTTTATGTCAGCATTGTTAGCTGACTATTGATCTGGGCCTGCCCACTCTATTCTGCCCTTGCTACACTCAGACTTCACTCTGCTCCCCTACCATGCCCGCAATTCTCACCCACCCCCACTATCTGCCAATTTATAGACAAAAAAGCACTCTCCCACCCACATCCCACCCACCATCTCAACCAATTCCCAAACAACAAAACAATTGCAAACATTAACATGCTCCCACCTTCCACCCACCAAGTCTTCCTAACAAACTCTAAACCCCTGTGCTTCAACCACCGCCCACAAACCCTCAAGTAACTATGTTTACCTCTCATCTATTACTACTTGCTACCCTTGTTACACTTTACACCATTACCTGTTACCATAATGTTCACATAACATTTCACCTTACTCCAACCCTAACTTCCACCTACCAATCATATAGTAACACACTCTTCTACAACATCCAACCCCACTTACTGAACTACTCTACCACTGAGATATACAAACTCAAATATATTAATTCCATCATACCTTCCACCAAACCCAACAGATTAGTTAATCTTCTATGCAAAATTCAATCTCTACATCTATTCTTACAAACACAGCTCCAAATTTGTGGTGATATACACCCAAACCCAGGCCCCATAACTTATACTACCAACCTCACTAGTCCAAACATCCATCATGCAATTAACTGTAAAAAAAAAAAAAACCTGTGACCTACTTATACTTAGTATGAATACTAGAAGTATTATGAACAAAATTGATGAACTACACATCACACTCCCCGCTTACAACCCAGACATTACACTCACTACAGAGACCTGGCTCAAAGCTCACATTAAGGACAATTAAATACTTCCCCCAAATTATAACACAATCAGTGCTGATAGAACTATCAAAAAAGGTGGTGGCATCGCCATACTATAAAAGACTGTCCTCAAGATAGACCTTATACATAAAGAAATCCCAACATTTAACAATGCAGAATTCTTATTCACCAAAATTCAAATCAATCAACAAAAGCAACCTAGTGTGTATTTACATACCCCCAGGTGACAACATACCTACTGTCGAGTCTAAACTAAACTATACATCCACAACCTCCCACAAGAGACACTCCTCCAAGGGGACTTTAACATTGACTGGAAATCCATCAACACAATTATCCCCTCTAATCACATCAACCTGTATTCCTATACTCAGCTTATCCAAACATCCACCCTCACTGGCAAATATATATACAAGAAATCCATACTACACTGGATCCTTACAAACAACCCATCTACTGCCCAATATTATGGTACAGTACCAAATGGCCTTAGTGACCATTTACCCACATTCATATTAAGACAATACCTCAAAACCATTAAAACAATCACCCTATGTGAAATCCGTAATTCAAAAAATTTCATACCTGATCATTTCATTAATACACTAAGGTATTGCAACTCGGTTCCCCTAACAACCCGCACACTAGACAAGGCAGTGGACTACTTTAATTCCACTTTTTTAAACATATTAAATCAGATGCTCCCCCTCCCCATAGACAATTCGAATAAAAAAACAACCCAGCCCCATTGGCTCTCTAAAAACACAAGAACCCTTCTAAAACTTAGGGATAAAGCTTGGGATACATTGTATCACAATAAGACCAACCACAACAGGCAGATCTTCATCAAACTATGTAATAAAGCAAAAAAGGAAAACAAATAAGGCAAGATAAGAAAAATCACTACACAGAGCTACAAGTAAAACATACCACTAACCCCAAAAAATTCTGAGCAGCTGTCAACCAAGTATTACAACCAAACGAATGACACCAAGCAAAGCAAAACCAAAGGGCTGAATGGTAAATAACAAATAATCCAAACATGAAATAACCCAGTCGGTCCACCATGGCAGCGTAAAAGACTAACAAAACAATAAAAGGATGAGCGCTTTCGAGTAAAAACTCTTTTTCAAATCCATAGACACAATACATCCACATATAATTTAAAGATTAAAACATCCAATAAAATCAAGGCCAATGGATACACCTACTTAACACACCCTTTCTTTCATCCAATCAAAATCGTTTCCTGGGTCTACGTCCCTTCAGTACTGGCTTTAGCAGCAGCATGGCTTCAAGCCAGGGGCTCGATATGCCTGCAAGTCAGCTATCCGACTGACTTCTGCTTGCTCAGTCAGTAAACATATGTCCCCACCCCCTTTCGTTAAATGTCATACTTGCAACACCATAAACACAAAATGATGGTTAGGGAAATTAATAATATGTTGTGCTAAAGCATTATGCAATGCTCCTGCTTTAATATCTATTATGTGCTGTAAAACTCCTTCCTTCAGCATACAATTACTTTTTCCTACATAGAAGGATGTACAGCTCTTGCACTTGGCTAGATACACTAAATTCTTTGTCCTGCAATTAGTAAAACCATTAAAAAAATATGTTCTTCCACTAATTGGATGCTGAAAGGAATTAGATTTGTCAACAAAGATACATCCTTTGCAGTGTCCGCATGGATAAGTCCCAGTCCTACGTGTATGGTTTAATCAGATTTTACAAAGTAATCTTTTGAGATTCGGGGCATTCTTATAACCAAACGAGGGTGCAGGACCAACAATCACCTTGATTTCATCATCAGAATGTAGGATTTTTCAATTATTCACAATCACCCTTTTTATCTTATCCAGGTCACTGTTGTATTTCATAATTAATCTCGGATGATCTACCATATCAGCTCTTTGTGCATTCAGCTGTGTCACAGCATCCTGTACAGGAGTTACTCCATTATTTTTCTTAGGCCCGTACCACGGCTTAGCTGTATAATATCTCCACGAAGAATGACTCTCTTTAACATTCTGTAGATCTTTATCTTGGTAACCTCATTCTTCAAAACATGACAATAAAAAACTTGTCTCTTGTATATAGGCATCATTTTCTGTACACAGTCTTGAAGCACGCATAATCTGCCCTTTCATCACATTTTTAAAAATCTGTTGGGGGATGTATATTCTTCCAGAAACGTTTTCTAGCTTGTAAACATTCTTCTCCATCTTTAAATACCTTGACATCAAGGAAGGCTATCTCCTTAGAAGAGTGATGAGCAGTGAAAGTTAAATAACTATTACAACCAGGCAAACCCACACCCCCTGCCCCTAATGTCAGAGGCGATAATATAGAAATATCTACCCAATTTAACAACTGCTTCACTTCTTCCATCCTTAACGTAACTATCAACAGCCAGACCTGCAATCCCCACAACCAATCAGCAACCCAAACTCATACCCCCTATATACTCTCAAACCAGTTCCCACAAACACAATATACAAGCACCTCACTAAACTAAAACCCACCACCTTGGCAATCAACAAACTCCCTGCAGCGTACATCAAAATTGCCGCTAGTGTTATAGCTTATCCCATCACGATACTTATCATCCGGTCTATCAACGAGCATACCATTCCAGCCATTTGGAAAACATCCTACATAATACCTTTACACAAAAGTGGTCTCTCAACCGAACTTACCAACTACCGCCCCATAGCAATTTTATCCCCCCTATCAAAAATCCTTGAAAAGTGTATCCATTCTCAGCTGAGGAAACATTTACTTACAAATAGTCTTTTCACCAACTCAACCTAAACAACCCCTCCTTGCTCTGGTTTCAAGACTACCTATCCAACCGCCAACAAGCAGTTAACTGGCATAATCCCCCCTTCTCCCAATAATAGTAGGTGTATCACAGGGATCCATTCTGGGACCCCTACTATTTAATAACTTTACAAACACCCTCCACCCAGCAAGCTACAATAGTCCAATATGCAGATGATACTACATTGATCTGCTCAGCCCCCACACTCCAAACACTCCAGACTAATACCTCCCAAGAGGCCTTCTCCAATATCAAAAACTGTTTAAAAAACTCACAACTAATACTTAACCCCAAAACTATTGATTCTTCTGCTCTTTTCTCTATCAATTCTACCAATAACATCCAAATCTCCCCAATGTATCATAAGCTAAACTTCTTGGTGTAATATTTTATTTATTTATTTATTTTATTTTATTTTACATTTGTTGACCGGGCTAGTCTGGCTGGATACATGTCCATTTTCAGCAGAGGCCCGAGGAGAAAAGCTCCACTATAACTGGTACATTACATAAAAAACATTACTATAAGATACAACTTATAAGGATTAATGAACTAATTGAATGTAGGATATTAACAATACAGAAACATTTTTACAGAATTGTACAGTTCTTGAATTATATCATTTTTACAGAATATGTATAATACTTAAAATACTAAATACTGAGTAGAAATTCCCAATCCCATGTTATTAGGAGAAGCAGGAGTAGTAATTTTGAAAAGAAAGGAAGAAAGAGGTAGCACATACAAAGGTCTATACTATATAGTATTGACAGCTATGATAATACATTTGTGCCAGGGCACCAGTTCTAAGAAATAGAATTGCATGGCAGGGAGCAAAGTGTGAGTGTAAGTGAGAGGGTAGATGACAGGATCCAGAGGTGTATTGAGTAAAAGAGAAAAGATGTTATAGGAAAAGTAATATCTAAGTGGATATAAGGTGAGCTACAGAGGAGGAGTGATACAAGTAGTAGAGACAAGTAGAGAAAGTAGAGGAGGGAGTTGTAAAGAGAGTTGGGCACTAAAGTCAGTCAGGATTAGAACAAGGGCATAGCCAGTTGGATTTGAAATGGTGCCTTAGTTGTTTCTTGAAAAGTTTTGATGAGCCTAGGGAGGTCAGTTCTATGGGAAGTTTATTCCAGTAAGAGCCAACAACATTTGTAAACAAGGAGTAATACTTGACCAAAACCTAAAGTTTGACAAACATATAGCACAAACCATATCCAAAGTCCATAAAAAAACTTGGAAGCCTGTACCGCTGCAAAAACTATCTAACCAAAGACACCAAAATTAGTATATCCAGAACTCACCTTCTCTCTACATTGCTCTATGATCCCTTGTATTAACAAATCTTAACAAGACAAACCTAAACAAATTGTCCATGTGCTATAATAAAATAGCTAGATCCGCAACCAACTCTAATTTCTGGTCCCACCACTGTCACTCACTAAAACAACTAGGTTGGCTAGAACTCTCCAGCTTACTAAACTATAAACAACTCACCATGGCTCATTACTTGCTGTACCACCCAAACAAGACTTCTGATCTCTCAGGATTACTCAACTTTCACAATTCTGCTCACCAACTAAGATCCACAAAGAAAGCCCTCCTTGAGGTATCTAAGTGTAGACAGTGCTGGAGAATCCCTCTACTCCTACACAGTTGCAATATCCAAATTCTCACCAATTCAGCTCCCCAGTTTGACAAGGAAGAAATACTTTACACATCCCTCAAATTAAACCCTAACACATCAATCAACATTATAGGGTGCTATTTCCCACCAGGCCAACATATACCTCCCCTAGCAGACTGGGCCAATCTCTCCCTACCCCAAGAAACAATCATCCTCGGGGACTTTAACATCAATTGGCTATCCTGCAATAGCAAACACCCTGCCCTCCACCTAAATCTACATGGTTTCTCTCAGCTAATATAAACCCCCACTAGGGTCAATAAAAAACCCCAACAACCACACCATTCTTGACTGGGTCTTAGTTAACAAAGCCCCACACACCTACCTAGCAGGCTGTTTACCTGACTCCCTCAGTGATCATTCCCCAACCTTCCTACTAAAAAAATCACATTAATAATTGCAAACCCATTACCCACAGACTTATTCGCAAAAAAGCAAATTTTAACACCAACTCTTTCACGTACTCCCTCCAGAAAGTAAACTGGTCACCTCTAAAGTACCTCAACCTAGATGAAGCAGTCCATTTCTTTAACAGTACCTTCCTCAACATCTTTAACTCCCATGCCCCCTGAGAAACACTAGAATCAGAATTAAGAGCTACCCCCTGGCTACAAAAAAACACCAAGGGCCTTATTAAAACCAGGGATAAAACATGGGAACGTTGGCGGATAACTAAAAACCCCCCCAGACAGACAACTTTCCCTTCAACTACGTAACAAGATTAAAAAGCAAGTAAAAGCAGACAAAGCCCTTTTCTATCAGATTTCCCTAAACTCCTCCCAAAACAACCCCAAGCAATTTTGGTCCACTTTGAACTCTGTACTTTGCCCAAGAAAAGTAAGCATCCCCCTACCAACCACCCCTCTCTCCACCAGTAGCATTGCTGATTCCTTCAATAAACACTTCACAGAATCCGTTCTATCCCAAACAAAAAAACACTTCCCTACACTAATTCCCCCCTCACCCAACCCAAAACCATCCCTCCCTACCTTCCTTCTCTCCACAGTACCCACCTCCTACATAAAGACACATGACAAAACTAAAACCCACAAAACTAGCAGCTGACTGCCTGCCCGCTGAATACCTAAAGATGGCAGCTGATGTCCTAGCTTATCCTATTTCCATATTAATCAACCGCTCCATATCTGAATCCTATGTACCCACGCTATGAAAAATATCATACATCATTCCTCCCCACAAAGGTGGCCCCTCATCTGACCTCTCCAACTACCGCCCCATTGCCATCCTCTTCCTCCTCTCTAAGATACTTGAAAAATGCATCAGCTCACAGGTCTCCAATTTCCTCCTTAACGATAACCAGCATGGTTTCAGAACACACCACAGCACGACAACTGCTCTCCTCTCCTTCACCAACACTATCCTCCATCACAAAAACAATGGCCTCCTCTCTTCTGCTGTATTTCTGGATCTATCTAAAGCCTTTGACATTGTGTCACACAATCTACTACTCTATGCTCTATCCGACCTCTCTTTCTCCACACCAGCCACAAACTGGTTCCACAGCTATCTACAAGGTTGTCAGCAATCAGTTATCTGGGACAACAAGTTATCTCTTTGCCTCCCTGTTACTCTCGGGGTTCCCCAAGGCTCCATCCTTGGCCCCCTACTTTTCACCAACAACCTGCACACTGCCACCAAACATGCCTCCCTCATACAGTATGCATATAATTCCACCCTCATCTGCTCAGCCCCAACTCTAACAGAACTCCAACAGATCACCCAAGAATCTTTCTCTTCAGTTGAAAGATGGCTATCTAATGCCCAGCTTCTCCTCAATCCAAATAAAACCAAACTCCTCATCTTCTAATCCTCCAATTCTACCCCAAACACCCCACATTTCACTATTCAAGCCAAGGATAATACATCCATTTCACCAACTGCCCACACAAAACTACTTGGTGTACTGATAGACAATAATCTCAAATTTGACACCCACATATCACTAAGAATAAAAAAGTTCACAAAAAATGGGTGCCTTATATAGAAGCCACCAATACCTCACCAAACCAGCAAGAATCTCTATCGCCAATTCCCAACTAATCTCCACCCAACTCTATGCATCACCCATACTTTCTAATCTTAGACAGTCAGACCTACACAAACTCGAAGCCTGCTACAATAAAATCGCAAAATTTGCCACTGGTGCCTCCTACCACAGTCACCACTGTGTCTCCCTTAGAAACCTTGACTGGACACCAAACTCAACTCACCTTTGCTCATAAACTACTAAACCACCCTCTCCGTATCCCATCGCTCCATACAATTCTCAAACCCTACCATTCTTCTAGACCACTACACTCCTGCAACAAAAATTTACTCCAGGTCACCAAAGCCAGGTGAAGCACTTTTTTCCTGCGCTATATCCAAGCTCTGGAACAACCTTCCCATTGCCATAACTACCCTTCCTTCCTGCAGTCTTTTCAAGACTGCACTTAAATCTCACCTAATTTCTCACTGGCTTTGTCCTTGTTCAAACCCCGACTAATAACCCCCCCTTTTCAACCCTTCTCTCCTTTCCCAGATTTCGATAGAGTATCCTATCTATCACTATAAAACTGAACTGAAGATTACTCACAACTTGTTAATCCTTCCAGGATTTAGTTATCTTTTAGTCTATTATTATTGTTATCTAGTCACTGTCTAGAAAATTTGTAGCTCTGTGTTTTACTTCTTATTTCTCAGTGTTTGTAATTAGAGCTTACTACTCAATTGTACTAATTTTGTTCCTGTATTACTCCATGTCATGATCACTTCTACTGTATACATACCTTTATTGTTATTGTTTTCCCATCCATGTCTTTCTGTGGAGCTTTTCTCCCCGGGACTCCGCTGAAAAAGGACCTGTGTCCAGTCGGAATTTCCCGGTAAACAAATGTAAATAAATAAATAAATAAAATCTGGAATTCTCTTCCACTAGATATCAGACTGCAAAACAGTTGTCCCACCTTTAAAACTCAATTAGAAGCCCACCTCAATCTCATCTGGCAATGTACCTGTACTGAACATGGCTAGCCCTACTACCACCATTCAGATAAATCTTCCTCTGGCACTACCCAGATGTCAAACACATTAAAAAACCTACCATAACAAACTGTATTTTTAAATGAATGGATATAACTGTATATAGTATTACTGTGCCTTCTTACTCAAAATATATTATATGTTCTGCTTTACTACTGTACACTCTATATATTGTACACTTCTGTAACTTCTCATCACACTTTGCCATGGATTCCTTGTTCTATTAATCTGTACTCATCTATCCGCAGTGGTGGTGCTGCAGTAACGTTGTCGCCTCACAGTAAGACGCTGTCCGGTTCGACTCAGCTAGAGCGTCTTCTGCATGGAGACATGCGTGAATGGGCGTACCTTCGTTGAAGGTTGTGTGTCAGGGCTGGCAACTCGGCACGTAAAAATCAACTGCCAATCATTAGCGGACCGGAGCTCCGCTGTGGCGACCCCTAACCGGGAAAAGCCGAAAGACACAACAACAAATTAATTTGTACTCATCTCTGACTTTTTTTATTTTTATTATGTATGTGGAGCTGTTGTATTTTTTGTATTTTTATGATCATCATGTATGTGCAGCTTTTCTCCCAGTGTCTCTGCTGAAAACGGGCACCTGATTGCCCAGTCAGACCAACCCAGTAATCAAATATAAAATAAAAAACAAATAAATCAACAGTGATTATCATTTCTGACTTTTGTATTTTTATTATGTATGTGGAGCTGTTGTATTTTTATGATTGTCATGTATGTGGAGCTTTTCTCCCCGGGTCTCTGCTGAAAACGGGCACCTGACTGCCCAGTCAGACCAACCTGGTAATCAAATACAAAATAAAAAAATAAATAAATTAACAGTGCTTATCATCTACAGTCAATGTTTTCACCACCAGGTGGCTAGTCCTGCCTTGTTTTTTCTTCCATACGTCACACTCACACACATTCAAACCTACAACCTATTCAGTGTGTGTCCAATCTGCCTTCTTTCTTTGGAATGTGGGAGGTCACAGCAGAACCCACAGAACATCCATGCAAACTCAGGGAGAGCGTGCATACTCCACACAGAAGTCACCCCAGCAATGAACTGAACTGGGGAATCTCTTGTTAGGTGACAACACTACCCACAGTGCCAGTGCAGTGGTATTATCTGCGCAAACTTAAATAGGGTCTGAAATATCCTTGTACTGAGACAGAAAGTCTAGATACATAGTAGTGCTTACCTATTATTTTTGCCAACATTTTTAGAAGAATGGTGAAATACTGAGAATTTTGCCCACTGTTTTGTCTGTCTCTTTGAGTAGCTTTCTTTACGCTTTGAGTAGCTTTCTTTATGCTTTGAGTATAACTTGCCTGAAGTGAAAAAGGTAAGAACATAGTTAAAAACGTGGTGCATATGAATGATGATGCTGTAAGGTGAGGTATGTATGTTCTGCCTAATTGCTAAGTATTGACTATACAGATGTGTTACTTAACACTTAAGAGCTTAGTGGAGCTGAGCAGCTAAAGTTATTACAAGGCATTGGTATGTGACTGCTAAGCTCATATATGGACTCAGTATATTCTCTGGCAAGAGCAAAAGGTTAGTTGCTAAAATCTCAAATATATTGTTTGCCACTTCTTGTGAAGGTTGTCATTTTACAAGCTTTTCTTCCAAGCAGTCCATGTGTTTATTTATTCATGATTGAAGCTTTTAAGTCTGGATTTAGCCACTGGTATCTCTGCCGTTTTAGTCTTCTTTTGAGAGGCAAGGAATTCATCCTGTACTGATACTACTTTGGAAGTGAAGAAAGCTAGAGCTCTTGCTGTGTTTGTTTCACTAAAGAGGAGAAATCAATTTACTGCAAGACACTATCTAGACAATCTTTACTTTTTGAAAAGGTCCAACCTGAGACTAGAGATTCTAAAGGTCCAGTAGGATAACACTGGATACCAGTCACTAGTATTGTTCACATAAATTGTTTTTGTATAAGGACTTGTGTGGAATATCTGAGATAAAATGAGATCAATGGCTGAATCCTGTGCCTAGGTCTGATCAGATCTGGAGACCAAATGGTTGATTTCTAAACAGAAGAGTCTCTGAATTCTGTTTTTCCCCAAGACTTAAAGTCTCCTAAGAATTACACTTTTTTACTTTGAGCTAGTGGGACGTGAGGGATAATATTTGTGCTACCAGAGGTGGGCTGGAGGGTGGAGAGAGGCAAATAACTCCCAGTTGCAACTTAGTAATCTCCCCAAGCAGGATTTCAATTAAAATCCATTTTGATTCATCATTTTGTGTTATGTCTGACTGAGAGATGCTTAAAACTTAAAAATTAGATATTTGTATTCACTTGTAAGAGTAGGCAACCTCCCATTATTTTTCCTAGCATACTACCTTGTGTACACAAATAAGTTCTTGATAATGTAGGCAGAGGGGAAAAGTTATCCTTTAGCCACAATTCCAAAACAGCTATTACATCTAATTTCTCTGTCATCAACCATGCCTCTAGTTGAGTTAACACTACCCACATTAACAAAAGTAATTTTACAAATGTTTAGCTAGTATTACAGTAGACCCTCCAGTCGAGGGGCCTGGATTTATTTGCATGGCACCAGCTCATAACAGTTTCTGTAGCTTTAGATATTGGGGCAGATTCATGAACAGCTAATTTCCACACACAACAGCATGCAATTTTGTTTTCATTAAACAGCTCTACATGAAGGTAAACAGCAAAAGATGCATAAGCATCTGACACGCTAATTAACCAATCCAAGATGGAGGAACCATTCAGAAAGCTACAACGTAACCATATAGATGGCGCAGCCCTGTGTCATGAACTCAAAAACCTTTTAGAGTGCAGTCACCACCACTCTTAGAAAAAAGCTATGTTAGGGCTCCTGCTGCTTTTTTGCATGTGTATGTGCAACACACTGAAATCTATGCTGCTACTGCTGCTGTTGCTGATGGATCTCATTCAAGGAGAAGAAGGATGTTCAGACTCCATTTAAAATATCATGGACTGCATGATATTTAAATAGTACAGCAATACAAGGTTGATAAGGGAAACACTACAGGATCTCTGCAATGTCTGCTGCCCTTACCTCAGACCCAGGGGAAACCAAGGAGAATCGATACCAGTGGAAACTAAGGTGTGTGGCAATATGGACATTACCTACTGGTACATTCCAGAGACCCATTGGTGATATACTAGGGAGTATCACAAGCCTCAGTCACCATAATATTGTACCAATATCTTAATGCTATGCTAGAACATGCAAGGGAGTACATCAATTTTCCACATATAGCAGAGAAAAGAGTAAGAACAATGTAGGAACTTTATGCTGTAGCACAATTCCCTGAAGTTTTGGAGACCTCAGACTGCACTCACATAGAAATAAAAGCCTCACCTGGTGATCAGGGAAGGACATACATCAACACGAAGGGTTCCATTCAATCAACTGCCAGGCTGTCTGTAATGCCTGAGGGATCATCCTCAATATATGTGCAGTCAACCCAGGCAATTACCATCTCACCCATATGGCACTCCTCACAGCTTTACACAAGGTTTTCTATGGGTTATGTTCAACAAGGCCATCTATTGGGTGATGCAGGTTATGCACTGGAACCGTGGCTCATGACACCCATCTGAAATGCATGTACACCCACAGAAGAAGGGTACAACAATGCCCATGCTGAAACTAGAAACAGCATACAGTGTGTGCTTGGCATGCTGAAGTCATGGTTCCACTCTCTAGACACATCAGGAGGTGTCCTGCAGTATGACTCAGGTACCTGCACAGAAATTCTCAGCCTGTGCCATATTGCAAAATATCATCTTGAGGAAACAGCTGCAAAGGGGACAGCAAGGGCCAGGACTACACATTCCTGTGCCATAAGCAGGGCCATCACTTCCCAACACATACAGAGGAGGATTCTGAGGGAGAACCTCCAGCTGCAGAGGTAGCCAGCAGGCATACACACGCATAATATGCTCTTGCCCTGGCTAAGAGGCAAAGGATAGCACACTCACTCTCCACCTAAGACTTAAAGGTTAGCGCATGTCCTCACCCACTAACAGACAAATGATAGCACACTCACTCACCAGCGAAGGAATATACATAACAACCTAAGAACATACAAATATTAAAAGTAATGCCATCCAATGTCCACAAACTTTACTTACTCATGTAGTCTGTATATGGATATCATCTGATAGAGACAGCCCCGAAGCACATGACTCATAACTGCAGTAATGTCAAGGTAACTATGGAATGTGTATTATATGAGAAATGTGCAAGAAGATAGACTACCCACATACTGTCAGTCGTAAATATACTCAATTATAACCTGTGTGAGGTGTCCATCAGTGGTATTCCTGGCTTACAAGAATGATATCTGCAATATACAGGTATGCACTGTACACAATAACTGGCATCAAGCCAGTCACTTACCCACTATACACAAAAGAGTCAACATGACAATTATATCAACAGTTTCACAAGTAGAGCAATAAGCAAGAATGCAATATCAGTCATTTGAATGCATGACTTACAATACTAAATGAAAAAAAAAGTCTTCTGAAATGAATAGAGAAACATCCAAAATCTTGATATGTACTAAATATGCACATAGCACAATCATCATCATTTGCACGAGAGGGGGGTGAAAAGGTAGGCCAAGGCTGACACCAAAGTAGCA
The DNA here is from genome assembly GCF_019279795.1 of Protopterus annectens. Taxonomy (NCBI): domain Eukaryota; kingdom Metazoa; phylum Chordata; order Ceratodontiformes; family Protopteridae; genus Protopterus; species Protopterus annectens. Next base: position 523,461,533 of record NC_056733.1, read on the forward strand.
AATGTGTATTAGTAAGAAACATATCCATCCATCCACACATGCTTTTTCCTATTTTTGAGTACAAAATTCAGTAAAGTAGGAAATATCTCAGGGCCACTAACAGGAGATATATCCCAATCAACATTAAGGTTGTCTGCTGAATGTGCTCTCTTCACAACTAAGTACAGGACCTCGATCCCATGGTACACCACATCTGGGTGTGAACACTTCAATCAATGAAAGAGCAGTGGAAGTAGTGCCACTCTGGGAGCAGGATCTGGCATAGACACGTCAGCTAACACCAGAAATTTCGCAGCTCTACAGGAACATGGATGCCAGCCTTCCTCCAGTAGACATCACAGACACTGCCCGATCCAGTGTATTGCATTCTTATCCAATGAGTCACCCACATGGTTGAGGCAGTCATACAAATTAGAATTTGCTACGTTTAGGACTCACGTAATCTCTCCAGAGGTCCTGATGGAATGTGCCTGTGCCTTCATGGTGGCCCTATACATACCGCTGGTGGCACGTGATGACAAAACAGCATCAGGATGAGGGTGGATAGTAGGCCTCCTCCAAGCACCTGTAGCAATCCTCCTGTGTGGTGCCATTCCCTCACAATGGTTATGGGGAGACTCAACCAGCTCTGTAACTGGAGTAACCACACTACCCTAATTAAACATATCACCCTCAACCTGTCTTATATCTGAGGTCTCACTAGAATAGGTATAAGTAGGCATACTGACTTTTTGTGAAATAAGGCCAGTGGATGTGTGAGCCACAATTTCAGTGGCAGACTGAACCTCTACACCCCGTGATTGTGCCTCTATATCACATTCATCATCATTGGAGGCTATCAATACTCTGGCATCAGGTGGTACAAGTTCTACAATGCCACTGTCAGGATCACCTGTGATAATAATCATTAAACACAAGCAGGAAAGAAGTGGTGAGTGGCAATTACCTAAACTTGTTCTACACACTCATGTTAAACAATTTCAGATGTTAAAGGAATACAATACTTTTTACTCTCTCCTCAGACTTGTATCCAAGTAATGGTTATTACTAATCAAAAAAAAGTTTGTGCTTATTATCTGCAGTGGTCTTTCATGTAGTAATTCTGATGTCCCTGTCAAAAGGGGAAGGCAGTGGAAAGGTGTGACATCCAGATAATATCCCACTGAATTTCCACCAAATAATCTGGGTCAGTAACTAAGAAGTTTCAATCCTCACTACTGACTCCAATGTGAGACTGTCACTAAAACAGGAGTAATATTTCACAATTTTCCCCTAGGAGCACAATAGGAACCCGTGCTCTAGACTGGGATTGTACTGTGTACTTCTGTCCACCCCTAATGTAGCTCCTTACCACACACTCCAGAGCAATGTCTCCCAGTTTAAGATCTGTGATACACTCATACGTAAATAAATTAAATCTCACACATTAAAACACTTCTGGGAAAGCCTGACACAGATTTCCAGCCGTGTCCCTTCCCCCCAAAAATATGGTTATGCTGCCACCAGAGTGTCTTCATGCCCTTTTAAAAGGGTGTCCAACTATGAAATTAAATATTAAAACAAGCAGTACCAAATAATTATCAAATCAAGTATAAGCACTCTCAAATCATTAAAGAAAAACACTGATTGACAAGCCACAATGTAAGTTTATAAAAATATTTAATACTAAGCAAAAACTATTACAAAATATAAAACAGTAATTTCCAATAAACAAACAGAGCTCATCACCAGGAAAATGAAATCAATACTGTAGGATAGAAATCCAACATTCAGAAAAACTTTAACTGCTCTAACGGATTAGTTATAATTTTCCTAGCTGACTAAACAACACTGTCCCTGATCTAAACTAAATTACTTCAATAGAGCAAAGGCAGGCTTACAGTTCTTGGTGAGTCCTTGTGGGTATCCACTGCACAGTACATATGTGAACAACTGACTACTGTAACTGACTTCAGCATTCTCTTTTATAGACTAGCCAAAATGTCAACTGTTCCAGTTCTAAATTTCATTTCATATTTTGAAAATCAACCAACAGCTGTTTTCTAAAAGTTCCTTGCTGTCATTCAGCTTCTGACAGTAACACATAGCAACTGTCAACATTCCAATGACATCATCTGCTGATCAGCTAAATCTGAGACAGTTGAGTCTTTCTTCAGAAACATGCGCAGTTAAAAATGTAAAGGGATCCTGTTCAAGTCTTTAAAACATTTTGTACAAACAGACAATAAATCAATATGCAAGAACTTATTTACAATATCATAGCTAGTCATACTGGCATATAATACACAGATTAATCTAAAATTATGTACAAAAACTCAGCCAGACATGCTAGTACAAATAAGTGTCTAATTTCTTCACAGAAGGATAATGATGCTCTCCCTTATCTTCCCCTTAAGAAATATCTCAGATTCAATCAGACTGACCACCCCCTCCAACACAATCTCTGCTGAATTCTTCTCTCTTATGAGGCACACATCTTGAGGTTTTCAGATGTAGAAATAGTAGCATTTAAAGATATCTAGAATGGCACTAAATGCCACATCTATCTATCTGGCTCTATATTATAAACACGAAAGACGTTTTCAGCGAATACAAAAACAGCGACACATATTGCACGAACCGTGAAAACACAGAACGCCCTAAACCGCGAATTCAAAATCTCGAATCATCATAGTTGGCCAACCCCACCGCCCACTACATACTACCTACCCAAACAAAATAAATAAACCACATACATACATACACTAAACAAAACCTTGCATACATTACTATCTATGCACTTACCTTAACCCGCACCCTAACCCTAAGGTCCGCAACTATCGCACACTCAGCTTATGGAGCTATACCGCAGAAAGGCCAACTATGACGATTTGACATTTCGAATTTCACACTTCAGGATGATCGGAGTTTTCACAGTTCGCTGAATACGTGTCAACGTTTCCGTACTTGTGTATGTGGACATTCGCAGTTCTAATAGGGAACTATCTATCTATCTATATGTGTGTGTGTATGTGTGTGTGTGTAGCATTTCTGTGATTTCTTCTTCGGACCTACTTGGCCTATTGTCCACATAAGCAGCAACATGAAATTGAGTCCTTGTGAACCCCCTGTGGAGCTGTCTGGATCTTTGATAGTGGACAGGAAATGTTCATTTTCAGTGAGCGGTGGTTCCACAGCAGGACACTCCCCACCCATAGCCATCTGTTTTCATACTGTTGCTTCTGCCCTCCTGTGTGCAGCTGTAATCACATCAGTGGCATGGTGATGCACCTGATTATAGTTTCTGGCACATCTGCCCACTCTGTCTATGTCAGCGATCACCTGCTGCCATATGTTTTTTCTGGCAGACATATCACCTCTGCCTCTGTCAAGCAGAAAGGATGCATTGAGGCGTAAGGCTTCAATGTTGACCTCATTTTCTGCAACACTGAATAGTGGCTTTCATGGAATAAATGGTCTGAGTGCCATAATCTTGTATGAATTGAAACAAAAAAGCACATACAGAGAGCATTTTCCTCAAACTGAATCAGAGCACAAAATAATTAAACACACAGTGTTCATTTCGGACTGCACACAAGTTAAGGGATCACCTCTCACCAAAAAAAAAAAAAGAAAGAAACATTAATATATTAGCATTATATCCATTCAGTTAACATTTTAGTAATAACAATTGCAGGGGGACTACACTGGGTCTCAGTATAAGACCAAGTCTTGGAACAGATTAGCCAAGGTTGTCTCCATTGCAAATGGCATCCCACGCACTAGAGAGACTTGTTGTTACCACTACAGTGACCTGAAATTCCACAAGAAGGGCCTCCTTAGCTGATGGGAGGATGAGATTAGAACTGCTGACATCCCCAAGTTGTGTAAGTACACTGACCCATGAGTATTAAATGCTACAGAATTCATGACACAGCCAAGACGGTTATTTAATATGCTTGCATGCCTCTTCATTGTTGTACAGCTGCTGAAGACACTGCAGTGAAATGGGAGCCTCACCAAGACAGGCTAATTCACCTCAGACTCACGGGATACATATGCAGTATGTCTTACTGTAAGCCTAATAAGTAATTGTATGCAATATGGCAATACTGAAATAAATAGCTGTACTTCTGATATCACAGCAGTGCAATTGATTAAGTAAGGCCTTTCCATCATACCTGGATGTGGGACAGACGTACAGACTGAATAATCATAATTGTTTCTTTTCTGAAATTATATAGTCATGTGATATACCATGGATCTAATTCTCTCTCTTTTTTTTGTATCACCTCACCCTTCTCTCTCAATTTTTTTTGGGTGGGGGGAATATTATATGCCTTAAAAATATTCTGTTGTCATACATTTCTACTTACAAAAAATTACATGAAGCACAGACAGGTAGATTGACCAGACTATTGGCCTGCCATCCCTCCACAGGCTGCAGCACTGACACCCAGTACATCAGGGTCCCAAGCTGTCAGCACTGCCTCCACAACCCCTGCCCTACTTGCACCATCTGCATCAGGTAGCTCTGCCTCAGCAGCTGATGCACTGGTACCCTCAAGGAGTAGTGTTAGTGGAGGTGGTGATTTTGTCACCCACTAAGAGATGACAAGGCTGGTGGTGGGAATAATGGAATTTGACCTCAGTGCCTAAATCAGATGTGTAGAAAAGGTGCTTAATCACATTTCCAAGATGATGCCACATCGGGCACTAACACAGGAAACTGAGAGAATAGACAGTGCTGACATTTCTGAGAGTGAGGACTATATTTTCACAGTTCTCAAGTTTGACAAGGGTGCATCTCCCTTGTCCCCTTCCTATCTCCAATTATGGTGTTTCTCAACCTTTTGTGTCCATCACCATCCTTGTCTGTCCTGTATGTCTGACCTGCTTCCTCAACTAACATTCCTATCCGACTCTCACATTCCTAAGCTCCTTCACTAACATTACTCTTGCTTTCAAAGTAAAAACATTCCTATCCGACTCTCACATTCCTAAGCTCCTTCACTAACATTACTCTTGCTTTCAAAGTAAAAAAAATGGGCACCGGCCCCACAAAAAAATAACGATCCATACACAGCTCTCCAATTCATCTGTGTCTTCTTGACACACTTGATTTGGTACAAGTGGCTGTATACTTCTACATTTAAGTTGTGAAAAAGTGTTTAGCTATAGTTCTCTCCCACTATCTTCCTGCAAATTCCTCTGTTCTTTCTCCTGTGCCCTTCTCTCTATTTGCCCCACCCATTTCACCCCTTTCCTGTCAACCCAATTTTTCCCCTTTTAATCTGATCATAAAATAGACTCAAACACAACACTACCGGCCAAAAATGGCCCATAAGAAAGCCTTCACTTTTTTCCCTCATCATTTGCACAGACATTGGTATTGCACACCAATGCTGACCGACAGTGAATGGCTGTTCAGGTCCAATGGCAAAACCTGGTCAGCTATTGCCATCACCCACAGTAGTCTGGTTCTCCTTGCGCAAAGGAGCTTAAACATCCTGCGCTATCGGCATATACAGAGTAAAAGCAGACAAAAGGAAATCACTGGCAACAGTTATAACAGTTCTTTGGCATATCGGCTGTAGCAAAGTGCAACATCCCCTGTGGAGTGTTGACATAAAGCAATTGTCTGAAGACTCATTTTTCCCATAGCATCAAAGGTTCTATCCCAACTGTATGTCACAGTATTTCTTACTCGCATGTTGTACTTCTGTGATATGTTTTATTATACTCATCTTACTTTTTATCCAGTTAAGCATTTGCCAACACATCCATGACAATAAGGAAGATTTAGTAAACCTCCCTTATTCTACTCATGTCATCATCAGGTTTTGCCTATCCTACAGCTTCTTGATTCACAAAGCCATCACTTACTGATACAGGGCATGACTGATGAATACTGAGAACATGCCATAAAGATGTGCATTAATAACCCATAATATCACCCTTTCACGTGTATCAGTATATCTGTCTCTATCCTCACCCCTTCTCTCTCAACCCTTTGTAATGCTGACTGTTCATTAGGCTGATGGATGTACATGTCATGCTGTGGGATTTTCATACTGCCATTATTTTGTTGATTAATAAAACCTGCACATTCCATTAGCAGAAGAGATTATCACTGTCCCTTCAAAGGTGTGATTTTGACGTGTGAAGTAGGATTTCCTTGGTAGGGTGCAGAGATTATGATCAAGTCTGTAAACTTAATTTTTCATTTTGACAACGGTTTGAATCTAGCATTAGGTGAAACTATTACTACCCGTTTTCATTTTCCTATGAACGAGTTGCTTGTGTACCTGTCTAAGCCCCTTCTGTTTGATCTGTAGTCCTCAGCATTTGAGCAAGGTCTGGTAATGAGCAACTGTATAAGTAATCCTAAAAGGCATTTCAGGTGTTACTGCAAAATGCAGTGAGTGTTTGTCTTACACTGCAATGTACACCCAATTAACTTGGAATTCCCCTTGAAGCACGTCTTGTATGTAGTAGGTATAAAAACATATTTTAGTAGCTATTACTAACGCAATTTGGCCAGCCAACATATTTATTCTTAAAGTTATAATAAAATATTATAATAAACACATTCTGACTCTCTTTGTAAAATGATCCACATACTTATAGGTTCATACTGGCACTGAACCTTGCTTCAACTCTGCTTTTTCATTTACCTCGGAGAGTTTACACTTTGTGCCACATAGAAAGCTAGATTAACAAGTGGATTTTCTCCACTAAATACTGTCCAGAGTGCTGATGGTCACAAATCACCTAAACTTTTTTACATTTTCCTTCAGCAAAGAACTCGGCAACATGCCATCGCGCAAATTGGGGAGGCAAGCATAAAACTTTGAACTGAGCTTTGGAGCTAACAGAAAAAGATACAATAGACATAAGGAGCATATGCATGCAACATGTTAAGATTAAACAGTTGTAAACAGAATCATAAAGACAATTTTTCCTCTCGGAGTTTTAGTTGTGCAAATGTTGGCAGGGAGTACCACAGAACACCACTAAATACTGGTACTTCACATTCTGAGTTCAACACATCAAAATATAATCACACATGTGCTAACAGTTTGCCAAAATTGTGCAAATACATATCTCAGCATAGTGTTTTAGGAAGCAATTTTGTACACCAATAAGCATTGCTACTGGATTATATTATTCATTTCAAGGAAACTGTTTAATGTACTCATATTAAATACAGTGAACTGTGTGATTAACTGACCACTTCATTTGGGACAGTTGGGTCTGCACTGCAGCACTAACACAAATGATATATGACCACATACTGCCTCAACGCACATAAATCATAATTTTTATCCCTCTTGCATTGGAACATGAAGTATTGGTTGGTACTGACAGTCCACATTGCACCTGCATGAGCACATACTATTGCTAATATCAGTATCATTCATTAAGGTTTACATACAATCATCATAACCTGATGACCCACGAATGATTCACTGTCCATCCCATGTTTGACAAGTGTGTGTGTATGTCTCATTTATATAAGACAAGTACAGGTCACGCTCATTTCTGAAGTATACATTAATGACAGCACAGCTGACATACGTCAGCAGTATGGATGCATAATTGATCCTGACATTGCACTTACTCTGTCACATCAACAAATATGGATTAATTAAAGTGGGTGGGTCCTCTCTGACAATTTCTGCTTGAACACAGGAACCAGGCAGGGGTGTCTTCTTTCCCCTTTGTTATTTGCATTATATTTAAAACCATTGGCAAAGAAAATAAGAGACTCAGAAATTCACGGACATAATTAGTATGGTAGTCAAGAAAAGATGACTCTATTTGCAGATGATATTATTTTATACCTTACAAAACCAGAAAGAGACATTACAGTGTCGTGGAACATTTTGAGACAGTTTCAAATCTTTTCAAGATACAAAATTAATGAAGCTAAAACAAAGGCAATAGCGGTAAATTATGTACCCACTTATGAATTGGTTCACCAATATCCATATTTATGAGGACATGATAAAATGAAGTATTTTGGAGTATTGATTAAAAATGATTCTGGTGTGGCAACTAAGGATATATGGAAGAGACTAAACAAAAGATAATACAAAAAACTGAGAAAGTGGAAGCTTTGTTATATGGATAGTAAGTTACAAGCATTTCAAATGTTTTTAGTCCTATCTTATACACAGGTCAGGCATATTTTTATCAACCAGAGGAGAAGTTGTGGAGAGCAGTTAATAAAGAGCTGAAGGACTTTATCTGGGAGGGGAAGACAACAGCAGTCAAGTGGGATAAAATGATTCTTCCAGTAGAGCAGGGTGGATTAGGATTATCAGATTTGAAGGGGTATTTCAGACCTACACAGTTAAGGCTCCTATACATAGCACAAGCAGAAAACTATAATTCAAAGTGGAAAGGGATGATGATGTAACAAGGGGGAAGTTCAAGAAACAAGGAGAGACTGAAATTTTGGATGCAGGCCTTTAACGAGAATAGCAATAATCATGCAGCATATTATATCTATAAAGTAGCAAAAAGTATCCTAAGCACTAAACCAGCACAGGAATGGAGAAAGGAGATTCTACCAATAGGGATAACTGCAATTAGGGGTATAGACAATAGGAAAGAGGGGGCTGGAATTTACTGGAGGAAATATGACAGAATAGGAAGACACCAAGAATTTATTTAGACTGCAGGTTAGAGATCGCCTTCCCTATCAAGGATTGATAGAGTATAGGCAAAGAGAAAGAAATAGGGTCGTCCTAGACGAAAGATGTTGCCATTAAAAAGGAATAATTAGTACAGCATATAAACTCTACAACAGAAGCTGACATTAAAAAGGAGTAATTAGTAGACCATATAAAATACTGCATGATAACTATAAGAATAAATCTGAGGAGGTTAGACAGTATTGGGAAGAGAGACTGGATAAGCAATTCACAAAGAAACAATGGGAGGATATGTGTATGTCTCCCAAATATGAAACAAAATCTAAAAGATTTAAGATTTTTGTTGGAAATGTTTACATAGATATTTTTATACCCCAAGTACACTTCAGACAATTTTTCCTTAGATAGACAGCAAATACTGGAGGTGTGATGGGGAAGAAAGAGGTAACTGGGAACATATTTTCTGGGAGTGTGGTGAGTTGGGGAACTTTAATTATTCCTTGCGGGATGCACCATTAGAGATGCTGGTTGGGCAGACTGGTGTGATGACAGAGATGACGTTTCTGAACTAAGACACAGAATCAGAATTGCCTACACATGGTAAGGCCTTGCTGTGTCTAATTATGGTGGCTGCCAAAAAAAAAATACTAGAAAATGGGAATCAAAATCTAAACCGATTACACTACAAGTAATGAATATAGTAACAGAGATAAAACCACTGAAATTGAGAGCTTTAGAAAAGGGTAGGAAAAATGGGAATTGTGGGAACAACACATATAAGGGTAGAATGAGGTAGGCAGGACTTAAATGAGCTATGTAATGTTGGACTGAAAAGGACTGGGTAGATTTTTAAGTGATGTATAATGTTAGTAACTGGAGTGTGTCAGCATGGTTATGTAAAATTCTTGCAACTAGTATATCGGTGTGGTTTGTTTTCATTTATATAAATGTATGATTGCCTATGTCATAAGTGATGGTTTAATAAAGATGTTTGTTTAAAAAAGGGAGCAGGAATTGAATAATTTATGTAATGCTGCCTAGGTTATATGAGTTATGGAAATATATGTGAAGTACAATGTAAATGTGAACTTGTTAATACAGTTTGATTACTTTTATACAAATGTAAATTTGCCCACGTCACAAGTGATAATTCAATAAAGGTGTTTAAAAAAAAACCAAATATGGATTTGCACAAAACCTTCAACATCACAGTATCTTCTTGGACACAGAATGAAAAGATAATCCTATCTACACTGCAGTGCCACACTGTAAAAGTCAAACTTGTGCAGTGGCGTTTGCGTTAAGTACTGTGTCCTCTAGATTGCATAGTTAGATAGGAAGGGGAGTTCTAAACTCACACCAGTCAACTTGTGTGTGTGCGCACATGGAGTTGTGTAAATATGACCTTAACTACTGCTGGCCTCTATGAAGCAGTAGCCTGGTATTCATTTTACACTGTAGGTGAGTCCACATAAATTTCAGATCCTTCGCCCATCATCTTCTCTGCAACACAATGCTGATGTCATCCTCTACAAAGTGCACTCGCACACTATAGAGGTCACACTTCCACAGTGGTGCGTTAAGTACTATGATCTCTAGATTGTGTAAATCCATAGGTAGAGGGTTCTAAACTCACAGCATTCAAAGTGTGTGTGTGTGCGTGCGTGTGGAGTCATGTAAATATGAACTTAACTACTGTTAATCTCAATAAAGTAGAAACCCCGAGAAACTTTTACACTGCAGGGTGAGTCCACATCAATGTCAAACCATTCTCCCAACATCATCAGCTGATGTCCTAGCTTATCCTATATCCATATTAATCAACCGCTCCATATCTGAATCCTATGTACCCACGCTATGAAAAATATCACACATCATTCCTCTCCACAAAGGTGGCCCCTCATCTGACCTCTCCAACTACTGCCCCATTGCCATCCTCTTCCCCCTCTCTAAGATACTTGAAAAATGCATCAACTCACAGGTCTCCAATTTCCCCCTTAACAATATAACCTCCTCTCCAATACCAGCATGGTTTCAGACCACACCACAGCACGACAACTGCTCTCCTCTCATTCACCAACATTATCCTTCATCACAAAAACAATGGCCTCCTCTCTTCTGCTGTATTTCTGGATCTATCTAAAGCCTTTGACATTGTGTCACACAATCTACTACTCTATGCTCTATCCAACCTCTCTTTCTCCACACCAACCACAAACTGGTTCCACAGCTATCAACAAGGTTGCCAGCAATCAGTTATCTGGGACAAGGTATCCCTTTGCCTCCCTGTTACTCTTGGGGTTCCCCAAGGCTCCATCTTTGGCCCCTTACTTTTCACCAACAACCTGCACACTGCCACCAAACATGCCTCCCTCATACAGTATGCATATGATTCCACCCTCATCTGCTCAGCCCCAACTCTACCAGAACTCCAACAGATCACCCAAGAATCTTTCTCTTCAGTTGAAAGATGGCTATCTAATGCCCAGCTTCTCCGCAATCCAAATAAAACCAAACTCCTCATCTTCTAATCCTCCAATTCTACCCCAAACACCCCACATTTCACTATTCAAGCCAAGGATAATACCTCCATTTCACCAACTGCCCACACAAAACTACTTGGCGTACTGATAGACAATAATCTCAAATTTGACACCCACATATCACTAAGAATAAAAAAGTTCACAAAAAATGGGTGCCTTATATAGAAGCCACCAATACCTCACCAAACCAGCAAGAATCTCTATCCCCAATTCCTAACTAATCTCCACCCAACTCTATGCATCACCCATACTTTCTAATCTTAGACAGTCAGACCTACACAAACTCGAAGCCTGCTACAATAAAATCGCAAAATTTGCACTGGTGCCTCCTACCACAGTCACCACTGTGTCTCCCTTAGAAACCTTGACTGGACACCCAACTCAACTCAGCTTGGCTCAAACTAGTAAACCACCCTCTCCGTATCCCATCGCTCCATACAATTCTCAAACCCTACCATTCTTCTAGACATCTACACTCCTGCAACAAAAAATTACTCCAGGTCACCAAAGCCAGGTGAAGCACTTTTTTCCTGTGCTATATCCAAGCTCTGGAACAACCTTCCCATTGCCATAACTACCATTCCTTCCTGCATTCTTTTCAAGACTGCACTTAAATCTCACCCAATTTCTCACTGGCTTTGTCCTTGTTCAAACCCCGACTAATAACCCTCCACCCTTTCAACCCAACTCTCCTTTCCCTGATTTAGATAGAGTATCCTCTCTATCACTATAAAACTGAACTGGAGATTACTCACAGCTTGTTAATCCTTCCAGGATTTAGTTATCTTTTAATCTATTATTATTGTTATCTAGTCACTGTCTAGAAAAATTGTAGCTCTGTGTTTTACTTCTTATTTCTCAATGTTTGTAATTAGAGCTTACTACTCAATTGTACTAATTTTGTTCCTGTATTACTCCATGTCATGATCACTTCTACTGTATACATACCTTTATTGTTATTGTTTTCCATCCACCATATCTTTCTGTGGAGCTTTTCTTCCTGGGACTCCATTGAAAAAGGACCTGTGTCCAGTCAGAATTTCCCGGTAAATAAATAAAATCTGGAATTCTCTTCCACTAGATATCAGACTGCAAAACAGTTGTCCCCCCAACTCAATTAGAAACCCACCTCAATCTCATCTGGCAATGTACCTGTACTGAACATGGCTAGCCCTATTACAACCATTCAGATAAATCTTCCTCTGGCACTACCCAAATATCAAACACATTAAAAAAAACTACCATAACAAACTGTATTTTTAAATGAATGTATATAGTATTACTGTGCCTTCTTACTCAAATACATTATATGTTCTGCTTTACTACTGTACACTCTATATATTGTACACTTCTGTAACTTCTCATCACACTTCGCCATGGATTCCTTGCTCTATTAATTTGTACTCATCTCTGACTTTTTTATTTTTATTATGTATGTGGAGCTGTTGTATTTTTATGATTGTCATGTATGTGGAGCTTTTCTCCCTGGGTCTCTGCTGAAAACGGGCACCTGATTGCCCAGTCAGATCAACCCGGTAATCAAATACAAAATAAAAAATAAATAAATTAACACTGCTTATCATCTACAGTCAATGTTTACACCACCAGGTGGCTAGTCCTGCCTTGTTTTTTCTTCCATACGTCACACTCGCACACATTCAAACCTACAACCTATTCAGTGTGTGTCCAATCTGCCTTCTTTCTTTGGAATGTGGGAGGACACAGCAGAACCCACAGAAAATCCATGCAAACTCAGGGAGAGCGTGCATACTCCACACAGAAGGCACCCCAGCAGTGAACTGAACTGGGGAATCTCTTGTTACCTGACAACGCTACCCACGGTGCCAGTGCAGTGGCATTATCTGTGCAAACTTAAATAGGGTCTGAAATATCCTTGTACTGAGACAGAAATTCTAGATACATAGTAGTACTTACCTATTATTTTTGCCAACATTTTTAGAAGCATGGTGAAATACTGAGAATTTTGCCCACTGTTTTGTCTGTCTCTTTGAGTAGCTTTCTTTACGCTTTGAGTAGCTTTCTTTATGCTTTGAGTATAACTTGCCTGAAGTGAAAAAGGTAAGAACATAGTTAAAAATGTGGTGCATATGAATGATGCTGCTGTAAGGTGAGGCATGTATGTTCTGCCTAATTGCTAAGTAGTGACTATACAGATGTGTTACTTAACACTTAAGAGCTTAGTGGAGCTGAGCAGCTAAAGATATTACAAGGCATTATGTGATTGCTAAGCTCATATATGGACTCAGTATATTCTCTGGCAAGAGCAAAAGGTTAGTTGCTAAAATTTCAAATATATTGTTTGCCACTTCTTGTGAAGGTTGTCATTTTACAAGCTTTTCTTCCAAGCAGTCAATGTGTTTATTCATGATTGAAGCTTTTAAGTCTGGATTTAGCCACTGGTATCTCTGCCGTTTTAGTCTTCTTTTGAGAGGCAAGGAATTCATCCTGTACTGATATTTGGAAGGGAAGAAAGCTAGAGCTCTTGCTGTGTTTGTTTCACTAAAGAGGAGAAATCAATTTACTGCAAGACGCTATCTAGACAATCTTTACTTTTTGAAAAGGTCCAACCTGAGACTAGAGATTCTAAAGGTCCAGTAGGATAACACTGGATACCAGTCACTACTATTGTTCAAATACATTGTTTTTGTATAAGGATTTGTGTGGAATATCTGAGATAAAATGAGATCAATGGCTGAATCCTGTACCTAGGTCTGATCAGATCTGGAGACCAAATGGTTGATTTCTAAACAGAAGAGTCTCTGAATTCTGTTTTTCCCCAAGACTTAAAGTCTCCTACGAATTACACTTTTTTACTTTGAGCTAGTGGGACGTAAGGGATAATATTTGTGCTACCAGAGGTGGGCTGGAGGGTGGAGAGAGGCAGATAACTCCCAGTTGCAACTTAGTAATCTCCCCAAGCAGGATTTCAATTAAAATCCATTTTGATTCATCATTTTGTGTTATGTCTGACTGAGAGATGCTTAAAACTTAAAAATTAGATATTTGTATTCACTTGTAAGAGTAGGCAACCTCCCATTATTTTTCCTAGCATACTACCTTGTGTACACAAATAAGTTCTTGATAATGTAGGCAGAGGGGAAAAGTTATCCTTTAGCCACAATTCCAAAACAGCTATTACATCTAATTTCTCTGTCATCAACCATGCCTCTAGTTGAGTTAACACTACCCACATTAACAAAAGTAATTTTACAAATGTTTAGCTAGTATTACAGTAGACCCTCCAGTCGAGGGGGCTGGATTTATTTGCATGGCATCAGCTCATAACAGTTTCTGTAGCTTTAGATATTGGGGCAGATTCATGAACAGCTAATTTCCACACACAACAGCATGCTATTTTGTTTTCATTAAATAGCTCTACATGAAGGTAAACAGCAAAAGATGCATAAGCATCTGACACGTTAATTAACAAATCCAAGATGGAGGAACCATTCAGGAAGCTACAACGTAACCATATAGATGGCGCAGCCCTGTGCCATGAACTCAAAAAACATTTAGAGTGCAGTCACCACCACTCTTAGAAAAAAGCAATCCTAGGGCTCCTGCTGCTTTCTTGCATGTGTATGTGCAACACACTGAAATCTATGCTGCTACTGCTGCTGTTGCTGATAGATCTCATTCAAGGAGAAGAAGGATGTTCAGACTCCATTTAAAATATCATGGACTGCATGATATTTAAATAGTACAGCAATACAAGGTTGATAAGGGAAACACTACAGGATCTCTGCAATGTCTGCTGCCCCTACCTCAGACCCAGGGGAAATCAAGGAGAATCGATACCAGTGGAAACTAAGGTGTGTAGCAATAAGGACATTACCTACTGGTACATTCCAGAGACCCATAGGTGATATACTAGGGAGTGTCACAGGCCTCAGTCACCATAATATTGTACCAATATCTTAATGCTATGCTAGAACATGCAAGGGAGTACATCAATTTTCCACATATAGCAGAGGAAAGAGTAAGAACAATGTAGGAACTTTATGCTATATCACAATTCCCTGAAGTTTTGGAGACCACAGACTGTACTCACATAGAAATAAAAGCCTCACCTGGTGATCAGGGAAGGGTATACATCAACAGGAAGGGTTCCATTCAATCAACTGCCAGGCTGTCTGTAATGCCTGAGGGATCATCCTCAATACAGGTGCAGGCAACCCAGGCAATTACCATCTCACCCATATGGCACTCCTCACAGCTTTACACAAGGTTTTCTAGAGGTGATGTTCAACAAGGCCATCTACTGGATGATGCAGGTTATGCACTGGAACCGTGGCTCATGACACCCATCTGAAATGCATGCACACCCACAGAAGAAGGGTAGAACAATGCCCATACTCAAACTAGAAACAGCATACAATGTGTGCTTGGCATGCTGAAGTCATGGTTCCACTGTCTAGACACATCAAGAGGTGTCCTGCAGTATGACTCAGGTACCTGCACAGAAATTCTCAGCCTGTGACATATTGCAAAATAACATCTTGAGGAAACAGCTGCAAAGGGGACAGCAATGGCCAGGACTATACATTCCTGGGCCATAAGCAGGGCCATCACTTCCCAACACATACAGAGGAGGATTCTGAGGGAGAACCTCCAGCTGCAGAGGTAGCTGGCAGACATACACATGCATAATATGCTCTTGCCCTGGCTAAGAGGCAAAGGATAGCAAACACGCTCACCACCTAAGACTTAGTGGCTGAGGGCATGCGCTAACCTTTAACAGGCAAATGATAGCACACTCACTCACCAGCGAAGGAATATACATAACAATCTAAGAACATACAAATATTAAAAGTAATGCCATCCAATGCCCACAAACCTTACTTACTCATGTAATGTCTGTATATGGATAGCATCTAATAGATACAGCCCCGAAGCACATGACTCATAACTGCAGTAATGTCAAGGTAACTATGGAACGTGTATTACATGAACAGATGTGCAAGATAAACTACGTGCATACTGTCAGTCGTAAATGTACTCAATTATAACCTGTGTGAGGTGTCCATCAGTGGTATTCCTGGCTTACAGGAATGATATCTGCAATATACAGGTATGCACTGTACACAATAACTGGTATCAAGCCAGTCACTTACCCACTACACACAAAAGAGTCAACATGACAATTATATCAACAGTTTCACAAGTAGAGCAATAAGCAGGAATGCAATATCACTCATTTGAATGCATGACTTGCAATACTAAATGAAAAAAAAAAGGTATTCTGAAATGAGTAGAGAAACATCCAAAATCTTATGTACTAAATATGCACATGGCACAATCATCATCATTTGCACGAGAGGGGGGTGAAATGGTAGGCCAAGGCTGACACCAAAGTAGCAAATGTGTATTAGTAAGAAACATATCCATGTATCCACACACGCTTTTTCCTATTTTTGAGTACAAAATTCAGTAAAGTAGGAAATATCTCAGGGCCACTAACAGGAGATATATCCCAATCAACATTAAGCTTGTCTGCTGGATGTGCTCTCTTCACAACTAAGTCCAGGACCTCAACCCCATGGTATACCACATCTGGGTGTGAACACCTCAATCAATGAAAGAGCAGTGGAAGTAGTGCCACTATGGGAGCAGAATCTGGCACAGCCATGTCAGCTAAGACCAGAAATTTTGCAGCTCTACAGGCACATGGATGCCGGCCTTCCTCCAGCAGACATCACAGACACTGCCCGATCCAGTGTGTTGCCTATCCTATCCAATGAGTCACTCACATGGTTGAGGCAGTCACACAAATTAGAATGTGCTACGTTTAGGACTCACACAATCTCTCCAGAGGTCCTGATGGAATGTGCTGTGCCTTCATGGTGGCCCTATACATACTGCTGGTGGCACGTAATGACAAAACAGCATCAGGATGAGGGTGGATAGTAGGCCTCCTCCAAGCACCTGTAGAACCCTCCTGTGTGGTGCCATGCCCTTAAAATGGTTATGGGGAGAGTCAACCAGCTCTGCAACTGGAGTAACCACACTACCCTGATTAAACATATCACCCTCAACCTGTCTCATATCTGAGGTCTCACTAGAATAGGTATAAGTAGGCATACTGACTTTTTGTGAAATAAGGCCAGTGGATGTGTGAGCCACAACTTCAGTGTCAGCCTGAACCTCTACACCCCATGACTGCGCCTCTATATCACATTCATCATCATTAGAGGCTACCAATACTCTGACATCAGGTGGTACGAGTTCTACAATGCCACTGCCAGGATCACCTGTGATAATAATCATTAAACACAAGCAGGAAAGAAATGGTGAGTGGAAATGACCTAAACTTGTTCTACACACTCACGTTAAACAATTTCAGATGATAAAGGAATACAATACTTTTCACTGTCTCCTCAGACTTATATCCAAGTAATGGTTATTACTAATCAAAAAAAGTTTGTGCTTACCATCTGCAGTGGTCTTTCATGTAGTAATTCTGATGTCCCTGGCAAAAGGGGAAGGAAGTAGAAAGGTGTAACATCCAGATATCCCACTGAACTTCTACCAATAATCTGATGTCCCTTACTATCCTGGGTCAGTAACTAAGAAGTTTCAATCCTCACTACTGACTCCAATGTGAGACTGTCACTAAAACAGGAGTAATATTTCACAATTTTCCCCTAGGAGCACAATAGGAACACATGCTCTAGGCTGGGACTGTACTGTGTACTACTGTCCACCCCTAATGTAACTCCTTACTACACACTCCAGACCAATGTTTCCCAGTTTAAGACCTGTGATGCACTCATACTTAAATAAATTAAATCTCACACATTAAAACACTTCTGGGAAAGCCTGACACAGATTTCCAGCTGTATCCCTTCCCCCAAAAAATACGGTAATGCTGCCACCAATCAGAGTGTCTTCATGCCCTTTTAAAAGGGTGTCCAACTATTAAATTAAATATTATAACAAGCAGTACCAAATAATTATCAAATCAAGTATAAACACTCTCAAATCATTAAAGAAAAACACTGATTGACCAGCCACAATGTAAGTTTATAAAAATATTTAATTTTTGTGTCTTTCAGCTTTTCCCGGTTAGGGGTCGCCACAGAGGAACTCTGGTCCGTTAATGATTGGCAGTAAATTTTTACGTACTGGCTTGCCGGGCCTAACGCACAACCTTCAATGAAGGAACGCCCATTCACGCATGTCGCTACACAAAAGACGCTCTAACTGAGAATCGAACGGGCAACGTCTAACTGTGAGGCGACAATGCTACCGCAGCACCACCACTGCAGTATTATAAAAATACTTAATACTAAGCAAAAATGATTACAAAATATAAAACAGTAATTTCCAATAAACAAACAGAGCTCATCACCAGGAAAATGAAATCAATACTGTAGGATAGAAATCCAACATTCAGAAAAACTTTAACTGCTCTAACGGATTAATTATAATTTTCCTATCCGACTAAACAACACTATCCCTGATCTAAACTAAATTACTACAACAGAGCAAAGGCAGGCTTACAGTTCTTGGTGAGTCCTTCTGGGTATCCACTGCACAGTACATATGTGAACAACTGACTACTGTAACTGACTTCAGCATTCTCTTTTATAGACTAGCCTAAATGTCAACTGTTCCAGTTCTAAATTTCATTTCATATTTTGAAAATCAACCAACAGCTGTTTCCTAAAAGTTCCTTGCTATAATTCAGCTTCTGACAGTAACACATAGCAACCGTCAACATTCCAACGACATCATCTACTGATCAGCTAAATCTGAGACAGTTTGCCCTTAGAGTCTTTCTTCAGAAACATGCGCAGTTAAAATTGCAAAATGATCCTGTTCAAGTCTTTAAAACATTTTGTACAAACAGACTATAATTCAACATGCAAGAACTTATTTATAATATCATAGCTAGTCATACTGGCATATAATACACAGATTAATCTAAAATTATGTACAAAAACTCAGCCAGACATGCTAGTACAAATAACAGTGTCTAATTTCTTCACAGAAGGATAATATGAACTCACAATGCAAATGGCACAAGGACAGGAGAATGATGCTCTCCCTATCTTCCCCTTAAGAAATATCTCAGATTCAATCAGACTGACCACCCCCTCCAACACAATCTCTGCTGTATTCTTCTCTCTTATGAGGCACACATCTTGAGGTTTTCAGATGTAGAAATAGTAGCATTTAAAGATATCTAGAATGGCACTAAATGCCATATCTATTTATCCGGGTCTATATTATAAGCACAAAAGACCTTTTCAGTGAATACGAAAACAGCGACACATATTGCACGAACTGTGAAAACACAAAATGCCCTAAACCGCAAAATTCAAAATCTCGAATCATCATAGTTGGCCAACCCCACCGCCTGCGACATACTACCTACCCAAACAAAATAAATAAACCACATACATACATACACTGCTACATACTACCTACCCAAACAAAATAAATAAACCACATACATACATACACTAAACAAAACCCTACACTAAACCTTGCATACATAACTATCTATGCCCTTACCTTAACTCGCACCCTAACCCTAAGGTCCGCAGCTATCGCACACTTAGCTTATGGAGCTATACCGCAGAAGGGCCAACTATGACGATTTGACATTTTGAATTTCGCACTTCAGGACGATCGGTGTTTTCACGGTTCGCTGAATACGTGTCGACGTTTCCATACTTGCGTATGTGTACATTCGCAGTTGTAATAGGGAACCATCTATATTTGTGTGTGTGTAGCATTTCTATGATTTCTTCTTGGGACCTACTTGGCCTATTGTCCACATAAGCAGCAACATGAAGGAGTCCTTGTGAACCCCCTGTGGAGCTGTCTGGATCTTTGACAGTGGACAGGAAATGTTCATTTTCAGTGAGCGGTGGTTCCACAGCAGGACACCCCCCCACCCTTAGCCATCTGTTTTCATACTGTTTCACCTGCCCTCCTATATGCCGCTGTAATCACATCAGTGGCATGGTGATGCACCCGATTATAGTTTCTGGCACATCTGCCCACTCTGCTTATGTCAGCGATCACCTGCTGCCATATGATTTTTCTGGCAGACATATCACCTCTGCCTCTGTCAAGCAGAAAGGATCCATGGAGGCATAAGGCTTCAATGTTGACCTCATTTTCTGCATCACTGAATAATGGCTTTCATGGAATAAATGGTCTGAGTGCCATAATCCTGTATGACATGAAACAAAAAAAACACATATGTAGCACATACAGAGATTATTTTCCTCAAACTAAATCTGTGCACTCATCCTTAGCACAAAACAATTGAACACACAGTGTTCATTTTGGACTACACACAAGTTAAGGGATCACCTCTCACCAAAAAAAAAAAAAAGAAAGAAACATTAATATATTAGCATTATATCCATTCAGTTAACATTTTAGTAATAACAATTGCAGGGGGACTACACTGGGTCTCAGTATAAGACCAAGTCTTGGAACAGACTGGCCAAGGTTGTCTCCATTGCAAATGGCATCCCACGCACTAGAGAGACTTGTTGTTACCACTATAGTGACCTGAAATTCCACAAGAAGGACCTCCTTAGCTAATGGGAGGATGAAATTAGAACTGCTGACATCCCCAAGTTGTGTAAGTACACTGACCCATGAGTATTAAATGCTACAGAATTCATGACACAGCCAAGACGGTTATTTAATATGCTTGCATGTCTCTTCATTGTTGTACAGCTGCTGAAGACACTGCAGTGAAATGGGAGCCTCACCAAGACAGGCTAATTCACTTCAAAGACACATGGGATACATATGCATTATGTCTTACTGTAAGCCTAATAAGTAATTGTATGCAATATGGCAATACTGAAATAAACAGCTGTACTTCTAATATCACAGCAGTGCAATTGATTAAGTAAGGCCTTTCCATCATACCTGGATGTGAGACAGATGTACAGACTGAATAATCATAACTGTTTCTTTTCTGAAATTATATAGTCATGTAATATACCATGGATCTAATTCTCTCTCTTTTTTGTATCACCTCACCCCTTCTCTCTCAATTTATTTTTGGGTGGGGGGAATATTATATGCCTTAAAAATATGCTGTTGTCATACATTTCTACTTACAAAAAATTACATGAAGCACAGACAGGTAGATTGACCACTGAGTATTGGCCTGCCATCCCTCCACAGGCTGCAGCACTGACCCCCAGTACATCAGGGTCCCAAGCTGTCAGCACTGCCTCCACAACCCCTGCCCTACTTGCCCCATCTGCATCAGGTAACTGCCCCAGCAGCTGATGCACTGGTACCCTCAAGGAGTAGTGTTAGTGGAGGTGGTGATTTTGTCATCCACTAAGAGCAGACAAGGCTGGTGGTGGGTATAATGGAATGGGACCTCAGTGCCTAAATCAGATGTGTAGAAAAGGTGCTTCATCACATTTCCAAGCTGATGCCACATCGGGCACTAACACAGGAAACTGAGAGAATAGACAGTGCTGACATTTCTGAGGGTGAGGACTATATTTTCACAGTTCTCAAGTTTGACAAGGGTGCATCTCCCTTGTCCCCTTCCTATCCCCAATTATGGTGTTTCTCAACCTTTTGTGTCCATCACCATCCTTGTCTGTCCTGTATGTCTTACCTGGTTCCTCAGCTAACATTCCTATCTGACTCTCACATTCCTAAGCTCCTTCACTAACATTTACTCTCGCTTTCAAAGTAAAAAAAATGGGCACCTGCCCCACAAAAAATAACGATCCATACACAGCTCTCCAATTCATGTGTCTTCTTGACAGACTTGATTTGGTACAAGTGGCTGTATACTTCTACATCTAAGTTATGAAGAAGTGGTAAGCTATGGTTCTCTCCCACTACCTTCCTGCAAACTCCTCTGTTCTTTCTCCTGTGTCCTTCTCTCTATTTACCCCACCCATTTCACCCCTTGCCTGTCAACCCGATTTTTACACTTTTAATCTGGTCATAAAACAGACTCAAACACAACACTACCGGCCAGAAATGGTCCATAAGAAAGCCTTCACTTTTTTCCCTCATCATTTGCACAGACATTGGTATTGCACACCAATGCTGACTGACAGTGAATGGCTGTTCAGGTCCAATGGCAAAACCTGGTCAGCTATTGCCATCACCCACAGTAGTCCGGTTCTCCTTGCACAAAGGAGCTTAAACATCCTGCGCTATCGGCATACAGAGTAAAAGCAGACAAAAGGAAATCACTGGCAACAGTTATAACAGTTCTTTGGCTATCGGCTGTAGCAAAGTGCAACATCCCCTGTGGAGTGTTGACATAAAGCAATTGTCTGAAGATTCATTTTTCCCATAGCATCAAAGGTTCTATTCCAACTGTATGTCACAGTATTTCTTACTCGCATGTTGTACTTCTGTGATATGTTTTATGATACCCATCTTACTTTTTATCCAGTTAAGCATTTGCCAACACATCCATGACAATAAGGAAGATTTAGTAAACCTCCCTTATTCTACTCATGTCATCATCAGGTTTTGCCTATCCTACAGCTTCTTGATCCACAAAGCCATCACTTACTGATACAGGGCATGACTGATGAATACTGAGAACATGTCATAAAGATGTGCATTAATAATCCATAATATCACCCTTTCACGTGTATCAGTATATCTGTCTCTATCCTCACCCCTTCTCTCTCAACCCTTTGTAATGCTGACTGTTCATTAGGCTGATGGATGTACATGTCATGCTGTGGGATTTTCATACTGCCATTATTTTGTTGAAGAATAAAACCTGCACATTCCATTGGCAGAAGAGATTATCACTGTCCGTTCAAAGATGTGATTTTGACGTTTGAAGTAGGATTTCCTTGGTAGGGTGCAGAAATTATGATCAAGTCTGTAAACTTAATTTTTCATTTTGACAACGGTTTGAATCTAGCATTAGGTGAAACTATTACTACCTGTTTTCATAAGTGATTTTCCTACGAAAGAGTTGCTTGTGTACCTGTCTAAGACCCTTCTGTTTGATCTGTAGTCCTCAGCATTTGAGCAAGGTCTGGTAATGAGCAACTGTATAAGTAATCCTAAAAGTCATTTCAGGTGTTATTGCAAAATGCAGTGAGTGTTTGTCTTACACTGCAATGTACACCCAATTAACTTAGAATTCCCCTTGAAGCACGTCTTGTATGTAGTAGGTATAAAAACATATTTTAGTAGCTATTACTCACGCAAATTGGCCAGCCAACATATTTAGAATAGTCATTTCTAGGTATTCTTAAAGTTATAATAAAATGTTATTACAATAAACACATTCTGACTCTCTTTGTAAAATGATCCACATACATATAGGTTCATACTGGCACTGAACCTTACTTCAACTCTGCTTTTTCATTTACTTCGGAGAGTTTACACTTTGTGCAACATAGAAAGCTAGATTAACAAGTGGATTTTCTCCACTAAGTACTGTCCAGAGTGCTGATGGTCACAAATCACCTAAACTTTTTCACATCTTCCTTCAGCAAAGAACTCGGCAACATGCCATCGCGCAAATGGGGGAGGCAAGCACAAAACTTCAATTTTGAACTGAGCTTTGGAGCTAACGTGAAAAGGTACTATAGACATAAGGAGCATATGTATGCAACATGTTAAGATTAAACAGACCTATTGTAAACAGAATCATAATGACAATTTTTCCTCTCTGAGTTTTATTTGTGCAAATGTTGGCAGGGAGTACCACAGAACACCACTAAAACTGGTACTTCACATTCTGAGTTCAACACATCAAAATATAATCACACATGTGCTAACAGTTTTCCAAAATTGTGCAAATACATATCTCAGCATAGTGCTTTAGGAAGCAATTTTGTACACCAATAAGCATTGTTACTGGATTATATTATTCATTTCATGGAAACTGTTTAATGTACTCATATTAAATACAGTGAACTGTGTGATGAACTGACCACTTCATTTGATACAGTTGGGTCTGCACTGCAGCAGCAGCACTGACACAAATGATGTATGAACACATACTGCCTCAACGCACATAAATCATCATTTTTATCCCTCTTGCATTGGAACATGAAGTATTGGTTTGGGACATGAAGTATTGGTTGGTACTGACAGTCCATATTGCTCCTGCATGAGCACATACTATTGCTAATATCAGTACCATTCATTAAGGTTTACATACAATCATCATAACCTGATGACCCACGAGTGATTCATTGTCCATCTCATGTTTGACAAAGTGTGTGTGTGTGTGTGTGTGTGTGTGTGTGTGTGTGTGTGTGTGTGTGTGTGTGTGTGTGTGTGTGTGTCTCTCATCTATATAAGGCAAGTACAGGCCACGCTCATTTCTGCAATATACATTAACGTCAGCAGTATGGATGCATAATTGATCCTGACATTGCACTTACTCTGTCGCATCAACAAATATGGATTAATTAAAGTGGGTGGGTCCTCTCTGACAATTTCTGCTTGAACACAGGAACCAGGCAGGGGTGTCTTCTTTCCCCTTTGTTATTTGCATTATATTTACAACCATTGGCAAAGAAAATAAGAGACTCAGAAATTCATGGACATAATTAGTATGGTAGTCAAGAAAAGATGGCTCTATTTGTAGATGATATTATTTTATACCTGACAAAACCAGAAAGAGACATTACAGTGTTGTGGAACATTTTGAGACAATTTCAAATCTTTTCAAGATACAAAATTAATGAAGCTAAAACAAAGGCAATAGCGGTAAATTATGTACCCACTTATGAATTGGTTCACCAATATCCATATTTATGAGGACATGATAAAATTAAGTATTTTGGAGTATTGATTAAAAATGATTCTGGTGTGGCAGCTAAGGATATATGGAAGAGACTAAACAAAAGTAATACAAAAAAAACTGAGAAAATGGAAGCTTTGTTATATGGACAGTAAGTTACAAGCAATTAAAATGTTTTTAGTCCCATTAGTCTTATACACAGGTCAGGCATATTTTATCAACCAGAGGAGAAGTTGTGGATAGCAATTAATAAAGAGCTGAAGGACTTTATCTGGGAGGGGAAGACAACAACAGTCAAGTGGGATACAATGATTCTTCCAGTACGGCAGGGTGGATTAGGATTATCAGATTTGAAGGGGTAATTCAGACCTACACAGTTAAGGCTCCTATACATAGCACAAGCAGAAAAATAGAAGTTATGTACTCACCATAACATTCCATCTGAGTAGATACTTCATTTGTCTGCAACCTGTGGGTGTCGGATCCGATCCGGCAGCTTTCCAAGCTCCAAGATCCGAACTCCTAGCTCCTCCCCCTACCCATAATCCCCTAGTACCAACCACATTACCTCAGATCGTTTTTTTGCCTCACCAACTCGAGACAGAAACCAACTCCAAATGATCAGAAAAATTCCCGAGGTTCGGGGGATGGCAGGGGGGGGTCGGTTGCAGACAAATGAAGTATCTACTCAGATGGACCGTTATGGTGAGTACATAACTTCTATATCTGAAGTAGTTACTTCATTTGATCTGCAACCTGTGGGACAGAGTCCCCAGCTAACCTATAAGAACCTGGGTGGTCCTTACAGAAGGATATTGCGAAGCACCGCGGTGCCAAAAGAAGCCCTACTCCTGGAAATGATATCCAGTTTGTAATGAGAAATGACGGTATGAGATGAGGACCAGGTAGCTGCTGAACAAATATAGTCTACTGGAACCCTACACCAAAAGGCTGTTGAGGTAGCTACAGATCTTGTGGAATGAGCACGGACGCCAACCGGAGCTGGCTTCCCAGATGAAGTGTATCCCAGCATAATGCACTGACAGAATCAATTTGCTACAGTCACTTTAGCAATTGCCTTGCCCATGGCTGATTTTGCATAAGAAACAAACAACTGGTCCGACTTGCGAAACTCTCTAGTCCTGTGCAAGTAAAAACGCAGTTGTCTGTGTACATCCAATTTGTGCAACGTATATTCTCCTTTGTTGTGAAAATTTGGGAAAAATACAGGAAGATTTATTGACTGATTAATGTTCGATTCTGTAGCCACCTTAGGCAAGAAAGACGGGTTAGTCCTGAGGGACACTCTATCTTTGTGAAAAATAAGGTACGGAGGTTTGATACACAGAGCTTGTAATTCTGAAACTCTCTTGGCTGAAGTAATAGCCACTAAGAAAGTGGTTTTCCAAGACAAGAACTTTAACGGAACCGAGGCCGCAGGCTCAAAAGGTGGTTTCGTTAAGGCTTGTAAGACCAGAGTGAGATCCCACGGGGGAACCACAGTCTTGACAGGTGGTTTCAAAAGAAAAACGCCTCTTAAGAAGGTTTTGCACAACTTTGTAGATGCTAAGGAGCCTATGCCGTCCCCCACGTGAAAATGGGAGATGGCCGCCAACTGCACTTTGACTGTGGAGGCACTTGCTCCCTGTCTAAAAAGCAGGGAAAGGAAGTCCAGAATAGTCGGAATAGGGACAGTAAAGTGGTCCAATTCTTTATCTTTGGCCCAGATGGAAAAGCGTTTCCATTTACTGTTGTAAAGTTTCCTGGTAGATGGTTTATGAGCCGCCACCAGAATGGCCCTAACGGGGGATGAGCTACCGGGAGTCCTAGCCATTAATGGAACTGGATCAACCAAGCAGCAAGTTTGAGATTGACCAGGTTTGGGGTATGGCATCTCGCTGGGTGCGAGATTAGGTCTGGACTGGGATCCAGAATCCATGGGGGAGCCACACTGTGAGACCGCAGAAAGGGGAACCAGATCTGTCGAGGCCAGAATGGGGCTATGAGGATAACTCTGCTCCCCAACCGACAGGCTTTCTGGATGAATTTCATCATAAGTGGGAGGGGGGGATAAGCATAAAGGAGTCTGGGAGGCCAAGCATGGACTAGAGCGTCTCTGGGGGTCTCCCCTCTGGGGGGAACTATCATGAAGTACTCACTGCATTTTGTGTTTAAAGGAGAAGCAAAAAGGTCGCAGCGAGGCTGACCCCATTTGTAGAAGATCTGCTTCGCAACAGATGGATTCAGAGACCACTCGTATGGAGTGAGGAACACTCGACTTAGCTTGTCCGCTAATATGTTCGACCGCCCCGGAATGTGCGTTGCTATCAGAAAGCGGTTGGTGGAAATCGCCCATTCCCACACTCTCATGGCTTCTCGACATAGGGGATAAGATCTGGTCCCTCCTTGTTTGTTTATATACCAGACTACTGACATGTTGTCTGTCTGGATTGCAATAGTCCCTATGGGAAGAAGGTCGTGGAGAGCTTGCAACGCCAAAAGCACCACCCTCATCTCTAGGACGTTGATATGTAATGCGGTCTCTAGGGAAGTCCACGTGCCTTGAATGGATCTGCCTGAACAATGCCCCCCCCCACCCGAGGCAAGAAGTGTCCGTGGTCAACATGGCTTTGGCCGGAGGAATCACAAAGGGTCTCCCTTCTCTGAGTTCCTGTGCCTGTAACCACCACAAAAGGGAGTCCCTGCACACCCTGCTCAGGGGGATTGGCATGCATAATGGGTGGATCGACAGGGTCCATTGTAATATTCGCATTCGCAGACGAGCATGAAGAGAGAGACCGATCGCTGCTGACATAGACCCCAGTGCCCTCAGGACTAACTCCGCTGGAGGAGCAGGGCTCCGAAGAAGGGCTAACACCTGGAACGACAAGCTGTTCAGCCTGACTGACGTTAGAACAACTTTGGAGATTTGTGTATCTAACCTGGCCCCTATGAATTCTAGGGCTTGAGTGGGGCACAGGCAGGATTTCTGCTCATTTACTGAGATGCCTAGGTTGTGGGCCAGAGACAGAGCATAATCTCTCGCCGCACAGAGCTGATGCCTGTTGGTCGCGGTGAGGAGCCAGTCGTCTAGGTAAGGGAAGACCTGAATGCCCTGGAGTCTCAGGTGGGCTGCAACCACTGCCATGACCTTGGTGAACACTCTGGGGGCTGAGGTGAGGCCGAATGGAAGAACCCTGAATTGATAATGACTGGCTCCGAGCCGGAAGCGGAGAAACCTCCTGGATCGTCTGTCCATTAATATGTGGTAATAAGCATCCTTGAGGTCTAGCGAGCACATCCAGTCGTTCTCCCGCAGCAGGGGGAGAATTAATTGGAGAGTGACCATCCGGAACTTTTCCTTGGGTATGAACAGGTTCAGGGCAGAAAGGTCTAAGATGGGTCTGAGGTCCCCCGTTTTCTTTGGCACCAAAAAGAACCTGGAGTAATAACCCAATCCGGACTGGTCTGGGGGGACGGGCTGGATGGCTCTTTTTCTTAGCAGCTTTGAAATCTCCAAAGCTGCTGCCTCCCTCTGATCGGGTGGGACATCGGGGAGACATCTGGGTTTGGGGGGAAGGTTTATGAATGGAATGGAGTAATCTCTGGATATGATCAGGAGCACCTATCGATCTGTTGTACGGGACTCCCAGTTTGACAGGTGCTCCGACAATCGCCCCCCGACTGCCTCCAGAGAGGGACAGTCGTGCAAGCCCTCAGGGCTGTTGCGCAGGTTTGTCCGAGAAAGGTTCTCTAGACACGAAATTACGCGGCCCCACTCTGCCTCTGGGCCGGCGTCCACCTTGTCCTCCTCTGCCTCTAGAGGATGAGTGGTCCGCAGCAGGATGGGATTGCTGAGACTTACGGAACCACAGCTTCTTTTGTCCCCTCTGATTCCTGAAGAAGGATCTTTGGGGATTAGAGAAGCGGACTCCGACGGCAGACAGCGTCTTCCAGTCCTTTTCGCTTTGGACCAGCGTGTCGCGAACAGTTTTGCCAAACAAGGCAGAATCGTCAAAAGGGGCGTTCGCGAAGGACGCCTTGAAGGGGTCCGTGAAGTCGCACAGACGGAGCCAGGAGAGACGTCGCAAGACGACCCCGGCTCCGCTAGCTCTAGCAGCTCCCTCCATTGCATGGGAGAGAAGCCGCATAGATGTATTGGAGATGGATTTTAGAGTGGCCATTTGATTCTCAAAAACCTTTTTGTCTGGGACCGACATGGACTCTGGGGGGGCTGCAGCATATTCCTTAATCAAGTCTCGCTGCAGCCTAATGTTATGTGTCATATAGTTCAGCGCCCTTATGGAAAAGGTCGCTGAAGCAAACATCCACTTCCCAATCCGGTCAAGCGCTTGAGATTCCTTATCCGGCGGGTGAACCGAAGAACTCTCCCGCGCAAGTTCTTTCTTGGTGGCCGCCGCCACCAACATAGCATCAACGGGGGTTCCTTTGGCCCAAGACGGTCTATCTGTGGGTGGGCTGAGGACTTTATCGGGGCGCCTAGGAATTGGCTCCACGGTGTCGGGCTCCTTCCAAGCCCTGGTGGTAATTAAGTCCACCAGGGGGTCGGCCGGAGGGGACACCCAGGAGGTAGATGGGCCTGCCTCAAAGGCCTCCAGGAACACGGACTCATCAAGGGAGGGCTTTTGGGCTGACCACCCCCCTCTAATACGCAACATTTCCATGATGTCTCCAAAGGAGACATCTTCAGGGGGTGACCTTGGGGAACCCTCCGTATCATCTAAGTCCGTGTCTGTGGTAATGGACTCAGGGGAGTCCAGGTGCCTCCTTTTGCACCGATGTTTCCGAGGGACCTCCTCGGTGGGACTGTCCGAAGAGGGCTCATCCACGGGTTGTTGTTCCTCCACGGGAACTAGCTGGAGGGCTTGGGCAGGCTGTCCAGATGGACGGATGATGGAAGACAGACCCTCATACAGTGGGGGTACGGGTGGATCCGAAGCCCGGGTCGGGGATCTGGAGGACCTCGACAGTACCCTCTCCACTACCTCAAAAGCCAAAGGAGAGCCACTCTCACCAGCCTCTGAGAGCAATCTCCTCGGATCCAAGGAAGGGATCGGGGTCGGAGCCGATGCAGTCGGCGCCGAGGCAGAGGTGTGCTCAGACGCCAACAGCGCCAAAGACACAGCAACTCCCTCAGATCCGACGCTCGGGTCCGACAAGCTCGAAGGTATGGTCGGCGTCGAAGAGACAACCGCTATCGGCACCGACAATTCCCCGGGTCCGAAAGGGCCTGGATCCGATGACTCCGAGACCCGAAACCAAGTCGGAGAAGGAGTGATCGGGGCAAATATGGGGGCTGCACTCCCCCCCAGAGGGGGGGGGAGGCAAGAGCATCCCCATCTGTATTTGGGTCTGTAAGAACCGACGCATCATCCGATCCATATCCGCTTCGGAGATGCTTCGGGTCGACCTAGATGAAGTAGCAGAGGCAGGCCGGGAGGGCCGCCTCGAAAATCTCGAGGGAGACCTATCCTTTTCCTTCGGCGAAAAACAGGGCGAACGGCGCCGAGAGGAGGGGGATCCGGAGACCCTCGAGGGAGATTTTAGTAGTTTTGCTGGCGGAGCCGAAGGATGAGATTCGGCCCGCCTTATGTGGGACTTATGTCCATCCTTATCCTTGTGCCTCTTCTCTCTAAGGGAAGAGGCACTAGTTTCCCCAGAGCTCAAACCCGATGAGGGAGGTTGAGTCCCGGGTAGAGCTAAGGGGATAGACGGCGCCGAAGCTGCTGAAGCAGCTGGAGCCCGAACGGGAGAGGAAGAAGAAGCCGACTCCTGGGGGAGCTTTCCCGCCAGGATCAGCTTGTTCTTCCTATCCCGAAGTGCCCGGGGGTTAAAGGCCGTGCAGATTTGGCAGGCCTCTGACAAATGGGCTGCCCCCAGGCACAAAACGCACTGAGTGTGGCCATCAGCTGGAGAAAGCTTGTGGCCACACTCAGTACATTTAGAGAAAATGGCCTTAGGCCCTTCTGATATCATTCACACACACACCCAAACACTAGGAGGGGGAGGGGAGTGAAGATAAAAACTAGTTATAAATTTAACAAAAGTGACCAAAAAACTAGCACAAGAAGCAGAAAAGGGGAACTAACACACACACACGACAACTTTGAGTGAAAAATTGGTTTAAAAACCAGCAATGATCTCACCCAGCCAGGAGCTCTTCACAAGGAAGTTTCTTTAGCCGTGGCAAAAAACGATCTGAGGTAATGTGGTTGGTACTAGGGGATTATGGGTAGGGGGAGGAGCTAGGAGTTTGGATCTTGGAGCTTGGAAAGCTGCCGGATCCGACACCCACAGGTTACAGATTAAATGAAGTAACTACTTCAGATCTATAATTCAAAGTGGAAAGGGATGATGATGTAACAAGGGGGAAGTTCAAGAAACAGGGAGAGACTGAAATTTTGGATGCAGGCCTTTAACGAGAATAACAATAATCATACAGCATATTATATCTACAAAGTAGCAGAAAGTATCCTAAGCACTAAACCAGCACAGGAATGGAGAAAGGAGATTCTACCAATAGGGATAACTGCAATTAGGGGTATAGACAATAGGAAAGAGGGGGCTGGAATTTACTGGAGGAAACTGGCAAAGGAGCCATGATATTGGGAGCAAATAACTAGAGACGGAAATATGACAGAATAGGAAGACACCAAGAATTTATTTAGACTGCAGGTTAGAGATCGCCTTCCCTATCAAGGATTGATAGAGTATAGGCAAAGGGAAAGAAATAGGGTCGTCCTAGACGAAAGACCAGCACTGGTAGAGTTTTTAGTAGAATCTACAACAGAAGCTGCAATTAAAAAGGAATAATTAGTAGAACATATAAACTCTACAACAGAAGCTGACATTAAAAAGGAATAATTAGTAGACCATATAAAATACTGCATGATAACTATAAGAATAAATCAGAGGAGGTTAGAAAGGATTGGGAAGAGAGACTGGATAAGCAATTCGCAAAGAAACAATGGGAGGATATGTGTTTGTCCCGAAACATGAAACAAAATCTAAAAGATTTAAGATTTTTGTTGGAAATGTTTACATAGATATTTTTTACTCCAAGTACACTTCAGAAAAAATTTCCTTAGGTAGACAGCAAATACTGGAGGTGTGATGTGGAAGAAAGAGGTAACTGGGAACATATTTTCTGGGAGTGTGGTGAGTTGGGGAACTTTAAAGATTCCTTGCGGGATGCACCATTAGAGATGCTGGTTGGGCAGACTGGTGTGATGACAGAGATGACTCTTCCGAACTATGACACAGAATCAGAATTGCCTACACATGGTAAGGCCTTGCTGTGTCTAATTATGGTGGCTGCCAAAAAAAAATACTAGAAAATGGGAATCAAAATCTAAACCGATTACACTAGAAGTAATGAATATAATAACAGAGAGAAAACAACTGAAATTGAGATATTTAGAAAAGGGTAGGAAAAAATGGGAATTGTGGGAACAATACATATAGGGGTAGAATGAGGTTTAAAAGAAGGCAGGACTTAAATGAGCTATGTAATGTTTGACTGAAAATGACTGGGTATATTTTTAAGTGATGTATAATGTTAGTAACTGGGAGTGTGTTAGCATGGTTATGTAAAATGCTTGCAACTAGTATTATATCGGTGTGGTTTGTTTTCATTTATATAAATGTATGATTGCCTATGTCATAAGTGATAGTTTAATAAAGATGTTTGTTTAAAAAAGGGAACAGGAATTGAATAATTTATGTAATGCTGCCTAGGTTATATGATTTATAGAAATATATGTGAAGTACAATGTAAATGTGAACTTAATACAGTTTGATTACTTTTATACAAATGTAAAGTTGCCCACGTCACAAGTGATAATTCAATAAAGATGTTTAAAAAAACAAATATGGACTTGCACAAAACCTTCAACATCACAGTATCTTCTTGGACACAGAATGAAAAGCTAATCCTATCTACACTGCAGTGACACACTGTAAAAGTCAAACTTGTGCAGTGGCGTTTGCGTTAAGTACTGTATCCTCTAGACTGCATAGATAGAGAGGAAGGGGGGTTCTAAACTCACACCAGTCAACTTGTGTGTGTGCACATGGAGTTGTGTAAATATGACCTTAACTACTGCTGGCCTCTATGTAGTAGTAGCCTGGAATTAATTTTACACTGTAGGTGAGTCCACATCAATTTCAGATCCTTTGCCCAACATCATCTTCTCTGCAACACAATGCTAATGTCATCCTCTACAAAGTGCACTTGCACACTATAGAGGTCAGACTTCTACAGTGGTGCGTGGGTTAAGTACTATGATCTCTAGATTGTGTAAATCCATAGGTAGAGGTTTCTAAACTCACAGCATTCAAAGTGTTTGTGTGTGTGTGTGTGTGTGTTGTCATGTAAATATGAACTTAACTACTGTTGATCTCAATAAAGTAGCAACCCCGAGAAACTTTTACACTGCAGGGTGAGTCCACATCAATGTCAAACCCTTCTCCCAACATCATCATCTCTGCAAAACTACATTGATGTCATCCTCTATAAAGTGTGCTCTCACACTGCAAAAGTTAGACTTCTGTGGTGTTGCTTTCATTAAGTACTGTGTTCTCTAGCTTGTATAACTACATAGGTAGGGTGTTCTAATCTCACAACGATCAACTTGAATGTGATGCTGGGTCCACAGAATCACAGAAAGATTAATCCAACAGCTGTACTCCTTTGTTTCCACTCATGAGAAACGTTTAAATCATTAGATCAATCCCACATCCCATTTTTGATCTGTCCACAAACACATACTGTCTGCAACTCACTGATTAGATCATCATTTCAATAATGTACTCTCATACCATTAAAGTCAGACCTCTCCTGTAGCATGTCTGTATAATACACTTGTGTGTAGATTGCGTCAGTCTCTAGGTAGGGAGTTTGAATACAGAAGTGAGACTCTCCTGACAATGTGTTAGTGTGAATGTAAATGGATGCAGGAGCATCTCACAGCTCTTTGACAATGACAACATTTACAATTCCATGTAGCTTTAGAAGTCATTTTGGAAGTATCCCCTTTGCATGATCTGACGCCATTCTTTCCAAGATGCAGTGTGGCTCACATGCAGTCCAACTTCTCCTGTGGCTTGTGCATATAATACAATTGTGTAGATGTTTCAGTATGCAGGTAGGCAGTTGAAATAAAGTAATGACTTGTCATCTGTGAGTGTGTGTTTCTTCCTCTTACTGTCCAGAACAGGCTGCAAATACATATATAAGGTATACCTATATAGTATGCTAGGCGACTACTTTATCAGAAACATTAAGGTACTACACAATGGTGATGTCATCTATTGAAATGTACAGTGTTATAGTTGTGAAATAAATCTGTAGCTGCACTTGTGTTTCAGCAAGCCTTCATTAGCCTGTGATGTTAGCTATATAGTTTAAATTCCAACGTCACTGCTTACAGTGTACATGCTGTTAACAGTGTTGTCACCCCCATGTGCTATGTTCATGTGTAGACGTTACCTCCTGTTACAAGAGTTTATTCTCAATTTCCTTTGGAAAGGCTGTATTGAACACTGATGCTGTCATTTGATTAGATTGTCATTCCATACCAGCTGCAGTGAGATACCTCCTCGGGACTGAGGACATGAGACGATGTGATGTAGGTTGTTGCTGTTCTGCCATCACAGTGACAACAGCAGGGGATTACAGGTGTTTTGGGGTATACCTAGCATCAGGCAATGCTGTCTGACATACAACAAGATACTTTCTAACTAATTACAGGTACACATATTCCTTGATTCATACACAATATAATGATTTCATATAACCACACATATGACAATTGGCGATGCACTTACACCATGGCACATTCACTGATCCCATTATGGTTTTGATTTTCTCAACATTTAGGCAAGTGTTCCAAACCAGCACTGAGTGACTGTAAGCATTTGTGTCCTTACCTGTTCTGCAGGAAAGACACCCCCGCTCCCACAATTATACTTTGAACATCAAGAGTGGTAGAGACCCCCTCTATCCATTTTAGTAGAAAAAAAAATTAAGGTCAAATAAAGTACAGCTGACTGAATGACTTCACACAGGTGGAGTTCAACAGCTATGATAATAGCTCCACTGTGGTGCATGTGATTAATAGCCAAATTGTTGGCTGTTACTTGGAGAAGCTGTACAGTCTGATGTTCATTCTACCACAGAGTTTCATTTTGTGTGAACATACTGACATCAAACAACAATCAATACATCACAATAGTTTTATCCCTCAATATGTTGCACTAACACATGTGAATGTGGATTTGGATTTCATGGCTAAAGATATTTGTTCTGCCAATGTCACGGCAAGAGTGCTATTTTGGCACATGCACTAAGTCCTGTGGTATAACACAAGTGTGCTCCAGTCCTCGTATGGTATGTGTATAAACATACACAGGAACCTTCCTTGACCACTGAACATTGCTATAGGACTAATCAAAATTGTGTGCACATGAGCATACTCATTTAATTGCTATGAGCCTGGCATGCTAATATGATATTCATGATCAGGGATCCTGTCTTAATTCACACATTAATTTTGTTTGTGACAACAGCTATAGCTACCTTCTGTGTCACATGCTGACAATACACAGTTATGGTGAATAAACCGGATCATAGTGTAGTGTCTGCATCTGTTCTTATCTGTCTGCACAATAATTGTGTCAAACTGGAGTGCTTACACAGTGGTATTACATATATCGCACTCTACTCTCATATTTGTAAAACTACAAACATCTACATCTGGGATGCATAACCATTAGAATATTGAAGTGAATAATTCACATCAAGGGTGAAAGGTTCCTCCTCGTACATGTGTTAGGCCTATTTCTCTGGTGTACGCAGGTCATTGTTAATGTTGACGGGATGGGTTAGACTCTTGCAAAAGGAAATTGTGGCTTCTAAGTTATTCTTATTTTCCAAAATGCTATACTGACAAAATGCACCCTATTCACATATCCCATAATGTATGTACTGACTTGTGGACTGTCATCTCAACTCAGTATGTTAATAACATTCATATGTCATATAATCCCCTCTGTTACAATGTTAACCTGTGTAACTGTCACATCTTATAATATTATGTTTGCTTTTACATACCTACATTTGCTCAGGAAGTGTGGCTATCATTAATTAATATGATATACATACTCAAAATTTTACTGTTACACAATTATCTGACATAAGCACCTTTGCATCAATTATCTTACTATAATTTGAACACATTTACCCTTCTCTCTTACATTTTTCTGTAAATGTGTATATATATATATATCTTTAGATTCTGTGCGTGTTGTCCTCAGTACACTTTCACTATCTGGCAACCCAGCTATTGTAGTTTCCCTTGCTAGTTCCCCTACTCTCTTACTTATTTCTGTAGTCATATGTTTAAATTACGTGCACATTACAGTCAGTACACCTTGCCTGCCTGGTACAGCTTGCATTACTTGCCCCATGTAACCTTTTGTATTGTCCACGTGAGCATGCTTAACAGGTCTGCCCATATGTAAGCTTGTTTGTTTACTGTGTGTGCTCATACTGTTCAATGCATTTTCCTGACTGCCAGCACTGTTGCTGCCATGAAAATGTGCTTGTATTCACATACGCATGATGACCAACATGCATATGCAATTAAATCTACTGCTCAGCCTGTTAACATTTCACTTATTTATCTGACATTTGACCGGATGGTCCGACTAGGCTAAAGCCCTTTTTCATAGGTTCATAGGTAGGTACTAGGCTATCGGCCCGGGGGCCTACGTAAGCCTAGCCAACAAGGTTCCCTGGCTTACGCCACCCAAGAAAGTTATTTTCCTGTGCAACTGTCGAGCAGAGACACAGAGGTGATCCCTGGGGTGTATTTTCTATTTCCCATCCACTCATCAAGATTCTTCTTGAAGAGTGCTAATGAAGAACTTTGCTTGACATAGATGGTTAGCCTGTTCCAGAGTATAAGAAGTCTCTGGGACAGGAATCTATCTCTCCAGCATGTCCTGTTTATTGTGGTGACAAGGTTTAGGTCCCTAGAGCGTGTAGCTCGGAGGGATTGGGATTTCTTTAGGTGTAGCATGTCCAACAACTCTAGGTTTGACATCGCATTATATGTTAGGCAGAGATCACCTCAGAGTAGGCGATATGCTACGGAGTAAAGCTGGAGTTTTTTGAGACGGTCAGTGTAGGGCATCTGTTTGAGGCCAGTAATCCTCTTTGTGAGGTACTTCTGTGGCCTTTCCAGCTGCAGCAGATGTCTTGTGAGGTACAATCCAAAAGTGAATTTTCAGCAGAGGCCCAGGGAGAAAAGCTCCACATTACAACAATAAGAACATTGGGCAATATATGCAGTATTAGTAAAAATATCCCTTGTTAGTAAAAATAAGAAGAAAGAGACAAAGAGTGAGTATAACAGGTAACAGTAGGGAAAGAAATACACAATTGTTTACGAGCCCCACAGACAGTTTTGCTCCCTTATTTTTCCAAATGCTTGGGCTATTAAAATGATTGTGTAACAAAAGTTATTTGTATCTAAAACTACTTTTACTTATAGTAGAGACCTCTGATGTATATTTGCAATAATTCAGTGGATAGTTTTATGAAATAATAGTGGCTCTGAGTATTTTATTTGGTGGCTCGTGTCAGATGACTACAGAGGGACTTAAGGCTGTCAATTAATGTTGTAGAATCCAAAGAGGAAAAAGGCTAGCAGCAATACAAGACTAGGCAGCTTTTCAAAGATATTTTGTTGTACTGTAGAGTAGGTTCATAGGTGTGTAGTAGGCTAATGGCCCTGGAGACTTTACAAGTCTAGCCCATAAGATTACCTTGGCATCATGCCACCCGACATTAGTTCCCTGTGCCTTTGTCGAGTAGAGCCACTGGAGTGATCCCCAGAGTGAATTTTCTATTTCCCCATCTACTCATCAATATTTCTCTTGAAGAGGGCCAGTGAGGTGCTCTGTTTGACATGTATGGGAAGTCTATTCCATAGCATGGGCAGTATCTGGGTTATGAACCTGTCCCTCCAGCATGTTCCGTTGATTGTGGTAATGAGGTTGAGGTCTCTGGAGCATGTGGTGTGGAGGGATTGGGATTTCTTTAGATGTAGCATTTCTAACAGAGCTAGGACAAACATGGCTTTGTAAGTCAAGCAGAGATCACCTATAAGCAGGCGATATGAGACAGAGAACAGTTGGAGTTTTTTTGAGTCTGTCCATATAGGACAACTGTTTAAGGCCTAGGATCATCTTTGTGAGGTACTTTTGCGGCCTCTCCAGTTACTGCAGGTGTCTAGTGAGGTACATGCCAAATGAGGCATTGTACTCAATGACTGACCTAATGAGGAAAGAGTACAGGGAGACAATGACCTCCTTCTTCCTGGATGCAAAACCCTTAGTAATGAGATGCGCCACATAGGACTTTCTGACCACAGTGGAAATGTGGTGGTCAAAAGAGAAGTTGATGTCAACCTGTGTTCCCAGATCTCTTATAACGCCTTCAGTGTTCAGTGGACTACCATCGATGTGGTAATTCATGCGAACCATGTTTTTCCCAAAGTGGATAATGACACATTTTTTGGCATTGAGCTTAAGGCCATGGTTCTAACACCAGTAGTTGGTCTCAGTGAGGCCTTTCTGCAGGGTGTCAACATCACTTGGGAGTTAATAATACCTCCCAACTTGTCAGCCAAAGTCCCTTCGTGTTGACCTGGACTTCAGAGAAGTAGACACAGGAGAGGACTCAGAACCGAACCCTGTGGGACTCCACTCGTGACTGGTCGGCAGTCTGACTTGGAGTCAGCTACATTCATACTGTGGGCTCTATCTGTGAGCCGGTTTGCAACCCACCTAGTGATATAGGGGTTGATGCCTAACTTAGTGAGTTTTTCTATGATTCCTGAGTGGGGAGTGGCATCAAAGGCCTTGGCCAAATCAAGGTAGGTTGTATGAACCACCTTACCTTGCCTTCATACACA
This sequence comes from Protopterus annectens, assembly GCF_019279795.1. Taxonomy (NCBI): domain Eukaryota; kingdom Metazoa; phylum Chordata; order Ceratodontiformes; family Protopteridae; genus Protopterus; species Protopterus annectens. Next base: position 523,500,483 of record NC_056733.1, read on the forward strand.
GCTCTGGTGACTGACTCAAAGAAGTCAACCAGGTTAAGCAAACATGATCTACCCTTCACAAAACCAAACTGTGTGGGTTTCCAGTTTGGAAATTCCCTATATCCTTGTTTATTAGGTCCATGATGATGCGTTCCATAGCTTTGTATATCAGATTCGTCAGGCTAATGGGGCGAAAGTTCCCAGGGTCTGTAGTCGCTCCTCCATTCGGTAGGGACAAAGCCTGAGGTGAGGCTGTGACTGAACAGGGCACACAGGTGTGGTGCCAGTTCACTCTGTAGTTCATGCAGAACACAGCCAGGGATATTGTCAAGTCCCATAGAAGCTGTATTCTTGGCTTTGGACAGTGCTGTTTTTACCTGTGCAGCAGTAATACTGGGTGCCTGGCAATCTACTGGCATTGTGATTGGTCCTTTTGAGGGGGGGGTAAAGTTGGCACTGAATCTGTTGCCAGTATATTGGCAATATCTATTTGCTTGGTACAGGAGGTACCACTGTGCAGTAGCTCAGAGCAAATCTGGGTATTGCAGTGGAGATTATTTACATAACTACAGAAGACCTTGCGGTTGTCTTTACTATCTGCTGCAATTTTGTTTTCATAGCTAGCTTTAGAAGATTTGATGAGGAATCTTAACTTTTTGTTGCGGCTGATAAGAGAGTTTTCCAGTCTTGGGACTTCACCTTATTCCGTATCAGTTTCCTCCTTCTGTTGTAGAGTTTGTTTATGGCAGGGTACCACCAGATTGGCTTCCTTTTTTTGGAGGAGAGCATCTTGGTTCTACTGGGTATGGCGAGATCCATACATTTGTGTACATGTTCATACAGTGTATTGGTGTATGATTCAGCGGTCATGCGGGGCTGTTAAGTTAGCCACCTCTGTTTTTAGGAGCCCAAAGTTAGCTTTGGAGAAGTTTTTCATGATGGTTACCTTTGCTCGAGGGGCGGGGTGGGAGGGATGTGGCTTTCCAAGGTGATTAGTTTGTGGCCAGCTCTAACCAGGGAAGAGTTGACTATTGGTGTAGAGCAACGGTCGCCCATGTTAGTAAATAACCAGGTCAAGGATGTTGCTCCCTCTAGTGGGGGTAAGAATGAGCTGGTCGAGAGCATTGGAATTAATGAATTCCAGGAAACGTTGGGCATGTGTATTGGTACATGAGGAGTTTACCCAGTTATGGAGGAGTAGTTGAAGTTGCCCAGTATGACAGCGTTAGGATGGACCCTAATATTCTCCAGGGTGCTTAGCAACGTGGAGTGTGATTCTTGGGACATGGTTGGGGAATACGACCTGAATCGCTGATTTACCCAATGTTAGCTGCACCTAAAGTATCTCTGATGCTTTATGTTGAGGTACCAATCTGGAGGTGTGCGCATCCTTTATGAATATGGAAACATTTTCCCCTTTGGAGCTTCGGTCCAAGTTCTGGGGCTGAAAGGTGTGGAATGAGTTACAGCCTGGTAGTGCAGGGGTGCTTTCTCCTGCTTTGAACCAGGTCTCTGTTACAGCACAAATGTCGATATTCTCCATTTTAAGCAGTGCTTTGAGCGAGTGCATTTTGTTTGTAGCTGTTAGAGTGGTAATTTGGTCTTTGAAACACCGGCTAAAAAAGACACTACAGGGGTGGCAAGAGCTTTGGCTAGTATCTGGAAGCCCAGGGGTGACAGATGCAGGCCATCTCTGGCAAAGCATCAAGGTATGTCAATCATGTCATCCCAGGCAGACAGATACTGGATCTCCTTGGAATGATACCAGAAACTTAGCCAATTGTTGAAATCAATCATTTTCTGCTTGTACTATGGTTTCATTCTGGGTGATGGTAGGATGCTGCTCATGGCTAGGGTCACACCCGCCTGGCTTACATAATCCGAGAGCTCCCCCACATCTCTTTTCATGTCGTCCAGGGAGGTACATCTCAGGTCATTCACACCCACATGTACAATAACAGAGTCATATTTATACCTGTTGTTGAGGGACCTGAGTGCTTGCATTATGTGGTGGACCCTGGCACTTGACAGGCAGCTGACTGTTACTTTCTCCTTATTCAACCTAGTGAGTGGGACATCAGTGTGCCTCACTATCGAGTCACCTACGACTAGTGTGTTGGGCATGCTGTTTTTCCTTAGGGGATTTAGTTGAGTGGCACACTGTTTAGGATAGTTATGTGTCTCATCATTAGTGTTGTGTTGTGGTGGTCAAGTGCGTTTCTGCCTTGGAGGTCTCTGCTGTTTGGGTAGATTTTTAAAGAGAGCCTCCATGAAGGTGGGTGTGTGATTTGCTTTTTTATGTGAAGGCAGTGCTAATGTGTGTTCTGGAGGGCTATGTGTTCCATGTGGTGTGGTGCAAGTGTTTACCTTCTCCTCTTGACCAGCTCTTCCAGTATTGGCTGGAGAGTGCGTTGCTTCCAATTTGGATATATAAGTGCATCTCTCGCAAGTCTGAGTGTTGGGAGGTAAGAGGAGAGGGTTGTCAGAGTACATGAGGCAGTTGCTACATTGCCTCAAAATGCCCAAGTTCACCAGGTTAATAGGAGAAAACACAAGGAAATGACCTTTAGACATGCCTGGAGAGGTGGGCATTAATAATAAGTACTGGAGCTGTTTCTTTGTAGAACATTTAATGCTAGTAGCACTTTTGTGTCCTACAATAACTGCTACAAGAAGTCTGGTAAAGTGCTATACTAATAAGCTAGTAAAAGTGCAGGAGAGGAGAGAACTAGCAGATCTAAGGGAAAATTTGAAAAGCAGACTTTTTGGCACCGCTCAGAAGCTTACAGTCATGGATATGGCAAATCTGTATCTGGACTACACTAGTTACAGTAAAGGCAGGAAACAAGCGCAAACATGGGCTTTTAAAACAGAAAGTTGAAAGAGATGGAAAAACTGCCTAACTGGCCAATAAACTACAATTACTGGGCCAGAAACCACTCCTCTTATGGTAGATAGGCTACCTAGTGCTTACAACTCCCACAGATAAGCTAGAAGGCTTCCCTCCAACACAGAAAGGCTGGGGGGGGGGGACTCAGAAGCTTACAAATAGTCCTGGACACAGCAAATCTGTATCTGGACTAGACTAGTTACAGGAAACAAGCTTAGAACGTTTTTTTTTTAACAGAAAAGCAGCTAAAACAGCACTAAAAACAATTCAGTGAAGCTTACGGCTAATATCCCAAGCTTCTTGAAATACTGCACTACATCTAACTCACATCTGTACATAGGTGGCCGCTGATATTGCAAAAAGGAGACAACAAATTCAATAGATCTGGATTTTTTTTCCGCCACAGGCAGTTTCTCTGCTATCCATCCCAAGTTTCTGGCACTTGCTCAAAATATAAAACTTTTGCTATCTTTTAGAAATCCAGGAAAGAAAACCAGTGGTTAGGCCTATAGTGGTGGAGCATATGATGCAGCCTAGGGTCACTGCTAAGTACAGTAGACTTCCTCTTATCTGGTATCGCTGGGACTGGATCTTAGGCTGAATAATGAATGGCTGGTTAATCAGAAAAAACATACAAAATAGCATTTATATGTTATAAATCAGCTAGTACAACAAGATTTGTGTTAGTATGTATTTTTCTAATGAATATGAAGCCTAAAACTGAAATGTCTGTCATCATTTAGCCCAGAGGAGGTGGAAGTATTGTTTTTCTCTGTTGTATTTTGCTAGGACTATGGCATAAATTTGAAAGCCAGTTAAAGGGAGGCTGGATAAAAGGGAGTCTACAGTAAAGGCATAACGGGAAGTTCAAAAGATAGGCTGTAAAAGCCTCTCAGGTGACAGCAGTCAGCAGGGAGAGACAGAGCAAAAGGATTGAAAAGCCCCCCCCCCCCCCCCCCAATAACAGTGACCCAAATTCCAGAAGTAAAAATAACTGTAACCCTGCCAATACATCAGCGAAAGAGGTGAGGGTATTTAAGTTAAAAGGGGAGATTTTTTTTCCAGCACAGAACATAAAGCAATTTCAAAACTGGGAGAAAGGGTCAAGATGGAGTCTTATCCAGTTAAGTTTCAAAGAATGATACACAATTGTTAAAACACCATATTGAATGTCCTGCTGCGCACCTAACTAAGGCATTCAGCTACAAAGACGGGCAGCCTAACTTGCCTAGTGTAAGACATGCAGTGTTGGTCTCCATCAGACAGTAGATATGACGATTATGTGCATTAGTGTTGCAAGTCTCTCAACACCCCCCCCCTCCAAATTGCGTTAGGGGAGAAAAAAAATGACACAGCTGTCATGTAAGCCCTAAGCTTTTCCTACACCTGATGTCTACCTTGAGCTAGCAGGTTCAGTTCCCGTTAAGCAGCATTAAAGAGAACACTGAAAGGCCAAAACAGGCATTTAAAATCAGCAGGTGTGGGTTGCTGTGTATAGGATATTACATCTAAAGTCTCAGTCATCACTCGGGTCACTAGCAGATCCAAATTACTACTAATACTACCCATGTATATATGAGCACTTTTCAGTACTTTTTGCTTAATATTATAGTACAGCCTCCAGTTGAAGGGCCTGCATGTCACAGCTTACAACATAAAGCAATTTCAAAACTGGGAGAAAGGGTCAAGATGGAGTCTTATCCAGTTAAGTTTCAAAGAATGCTATACAAGTGTTAAAGCACCATATTGAATATCCTGCTGCCCAGTTGAGAGCAAAGTCTGAAGGAGGCTGCATGCTGCAGAGTCAATAAATGTGTTTCTGGATCTAGCATTGGAATTTTTTTCTATATTTGAAACTGTGTTGAGAAAGGGCAAGAAATATGCTTAAAATTAGGATTTTGTCTTAATGGGTTCATGATGGAATTCAGAAAACTGCAAATATAACCCTTGGAAACAGCAACACCAAAAGTGAATGCAGAAAACATGCACCAAGTCCGTGGCTGCTATACCTCAGAGTAAACTTGGAAATGGCATATACAAGCAGTGAGGGGATGGAGAAGGGGACTACTTTAGCAGCTATAATTAGGTTATGCCTCCCCCTCACCCCCACCCCTGGCCAAAAAAAAAAACTTTTAATACCATTTCAGTAAATGCTGAAATTTTCTGCAATGGTTTGACAATCGCATTTTATTTTTAACATATGCAGGATTTACAATCATTGGTCTCACATAACCAACAAAGAACCTGCTTTGTCCTACCTTTTTAGATCTGTAATCATGTTATATGTTAGATGACCAAACAGAGAGTTTTTAAGTGACTGCTACCAGTGGCGGCTGGTGAGTTCAAATCAAAGGGGGGCTGCAGGAGACAGCCGAATGGGTGAGGCCAATGGGAAGGGGTGTGGTCAGCCAGAAAAGGGTAGAGCCATGCTCAAAACCACAAAATCTGGAACTTTAATTAAATCGCTGCCCTGGGTGCCAAACCATCATTATGAGAGTCCAAGCAAGACAATGTGAAGTGTAGAAGAATATTTCAATGCATTAGCTGCATGACAGCTTACTTAATATCTAGATGGAAACAAAAAGGCTGTGAGGCATGAAAAAATAAATTACTTTTTAACTACATTACTGGAATGTCAGTCACAATCAAGTACAAGAAAAACAAGCAGCACTCAACTCAAACCACTTCTCCTTGCACTGCAGTTCTAATTATAATTTATTTTCAGCTTTATTAAAGTACCAAGTAACATGCTGAAAGTAGCAATCTCTGTGATACCCCACTTGTAAAAATGTTTCTTATCCAAAAAAGACCTTCTGCCTGACAACAACTATCCACTTGTTTCATGGGGGAAACATGATCAAAGTAAAAAATGAAAAGCAAACAAGAAACAAGCTCAAGATACATTGCTTAAAGTATTACTGTACAGGTTATGGACCACACACGGTAGATTGGCATTCTGTTTGGTTTACAGGTAAAGCCTGCAAAGATTACTGCAAGTCTCCAACAAATGTAATGAGCTTCTTAAAATAATGTAATCCTGTCCTTTATTACAAATACTGTCATATGCGTTTCAATACCCAAGGCTTATACATTATCTAGTTATGCAAGTATTCTCTGCATGGCAACAGAAAGGCTTTCACTGTTGGCAATTCTTTAACAGTATGCTTATTAAAGCTTACTTGCATCTTACAATCTCAGACAAGCTTACCTGATGGTCATTAAAGCATTGCTACTTAAACACAGAGCAACAGGCACTTTCTGAGTAATAATAAACATAAATCAACAGTATAAAATATGACAAACCAGAACATTCTGCAAAATCAAGGACAGAATAAAAGTAGTACTTGTGTCTACCTTGGATGGGGGGATACCCTGCACATTTACACTGCATAACTGCTCCTTGCCTTGCTTGGACACATCCAGAGTCACACTACATGGGGCAGTGGGGTGCAACAAGTATGTTACAATTTGAAATGTCTCTGGCTGACTGTGATGGCCCTGACATTTGTCATGCCTCTCAAACTCAAGAAATCTGGACAAAGCCATACATAGAAGTGGGACAAGGCCCCAAAATAAGGACACTTTTAAATATTGCTCTTATAAACTTAGAAAGGTAGTAGGTCTAGCATTAGTCTTAATTTCTGAACAGTATGAAATCTGAAACACAAATGTCTGTCATTATTTTCTAACTTCAGTCTTTAATGATTTGCTACTAATTTGTCAAAAAACACAATTTTATGAAAAATGGACCAAAAATGTGATGCAAAAATATAAAATAGCCACACAATACAGCTGGGAACCTGTCAAAGAAGGGACACTTAATATTAGTACTGCTAACTTGAGCAGCTGACAAAATAAAAGAATCTACATGCATTTCTGAAATAAAAGTAATCTATAACTCTGATTATTACAGTTATTTCTTAATTGTAAACCCTCCACATTTTCTTCCAAAATTGCCATTTTGAGGTGGGATTATTAGGGGAAGAGCAACATTTTGAGCCAAAATCGGGGACAGTTGAGAGGTTTGGATATTCCTAATTTTTAAAGCAATTTATTTTCACATACCTCTCAACCTGTTAATGCAGGAAATCTGGACAAGGCCAAATATACTTATAAACAGTACAAAAAATGTTGTATAAACGGAGACAGTTGATAGAATAACAGGTCTTGCTTTAGCATGCATTTTTCTGAAGGTTATGACATCTGAATTACAGTGTCTGTCATTATTTAGTGACTTGCCAGAAAACCACACATTGAGTAACAAACCAAAATAAGAAGCAAAAATCTATTCATTCTGTGAAAATCTGGACAGTTGAGAGGTATAGTTCAGCCGGGGCTGTCTGAGTTTGCCGCCCTTCCCCCTCACAAAAGCATGTTCGAATGGAGCCTCCCCCTTCAGCTATTCCAATGAAGCATTACTTGGCTATTTCACCCCATTTACCATAAACACTAATGTGCATACTGCTTTACTTCTACGATGATTTGGACTCGATTTGAAAGTTTTATTTTGCATTTTACAGCACAAACACTAAGACATCTACTAAACAAAGCAATGCAATCTCACAATTAAAACTGACAGCATTAAAACTTCTCTGCCCTTGAAGCTCACATTCATTGAAACAGCATTGAAACCCACATTCAAAGAAAATACATTTTGCCAGTGACAGATAAAGATTAACTTTGGGCTGTTTTCAAATCATAGGCCCCTTGCACATGAAACATGCACATGGTCTTTGATACACCTTTCTGATTTTATTAAATTATATTCCTTGTACAATATAGTACAGTTGTAGAGGGCGTTTTCAATTTGTTTTGAACATTTTTCCAGTAAACAATGAAACAAAATGCATACACCAATAATGACAAAACTTCCCAATACAGAACATTTTTCCAGTAAACAATGAAAAAAAATGCATGCACCAATAACGACAAAACTGCCCAATTCAGAACATTTCTATCATAAAAGTCTACTCAAACTTCTACAGTCCACCATTATCAGTAAATATGCACAATCTCTGAAGAAGTAAAAGTCATCTAAATAATTCCACATTAAAGAAATCTGTAACTAATGAAGAGGTTGCTGCTAGCAAACAACTTTATATTTCATTGTTTCATCTACAAATAAAGTGTCTGTTGCCCTTGAGGAATAAATTGCCTACGTTTCATTAAAAAACGATAAGCCAGTAATATTGCAATAGGGAATGGATGGCAAACTGATAACAGGTTCAGAGTTACTAGGTTTCTTCACCAAAAAGGACTACAGCATCCACCCCCTTTACAATACAGTACAGTATCAGTAATGCATCTACCAACTGAGGGAGTAGAACCCACAGCCTTCTGCATCAAAAGCAAGTACACTACCTGTTGTGCTATTAACAATACAAGTCAAGTCACCAGAAGCATCACTAAACTTTTGTTCCCCTGCAGCTCTCAGCTTCTTGTAAAATCTACTTGACACTCAGCTGTATCTCTGAACTTTGCAGCACAAGAAATCTGGAAAATGCCAAAATTTAGGGGGGGCAAAACACCAAAAAACAGGGACACATTTTAAACATTGCTTGTATAATGTTGGAAAGTTGCTAGAATAAAAAGGCGTGTTACCACCATACATTTCACTGCCAAGCATTGAACCCAGGACTCTGGGTAAAATAGGCAGCGCAAGATACCACTATGCCAAATCAATCATCTATTTCATGAAAGAGGAAGACTGAAACATAAATGGCTACATTCAGTGAATTCAGTTCTCACCACAGCTGTCAACATCTTAGCACAAAACACCTGAACAAAGTCAATAATGGGGGAATACAGCCCCCAAACATATTCAATGAGTTCAGTTATCACCATAGCTCTCAACCTTGGCACAAAAAAACCTGGACAAAGCCAATAATGGGGGAATACAGTCCCAAAAATAGGGACAAATTTCAAATATCCATCTTATAAACTTAGAAACTTGCTGTAATAATAATAGGTTTTGTGTTACCATGTACTTTCTGAAGAATATGAAGTCTGAAATTCCAGTGCTTGACATTTTTATTTATTTAACATTTGTTAACCAGGAAAGTCTGATTTGACACACAAACCAATTTTTAGCAGAGGAAGAAACACTCCCGACAGAGAAAACCCACAGAAACACAGGGAGGGCATGCAGACTCCACATAGAAGGCATCCCAGCCAAGAATCAAACCAGACAACCTGTGGCTGTTGGGCAACAATGCTACCACTGCACCACTGTATAACTGGCTATGTTGAGAAACAAAAATACAGAAACCACAGATTTTATGAGGAACAGAACAAATATGAGGCAAAAATCTGCATATTTATTTTTACAAATGGTGGTGGGTAGGGAATTCAGGCATTTGCCATTTGGGCCCAAGGTACAGAGTTCAAGCCTTATTCTCTACCCACCACCATGTAGTGACTGGGGCATTACACACACACACACACACACACACACACACACACACACACACACACACACACACACACACACAGCTGTTCAATCCATTTCCTGCACCAGCCAAGCTGTTAAAATCCATGCAGTAGGCAAGCCCTTCTGGCGAGAGCACCTAAGGCTCATCCTATCTGTCCCATGAGACTACCCTGCCTGCGGATGTTGCTGTCCGATTCCCTTCCAGTCTATACAGTTTAGACTGCTGGGAAAATGTAGACGTGTATGCTGTTTTTGTAATCCGTACTGCAGGTGTAGACAGTCTGGATTCTGTGCGCATGCTCCAGACTGGTTCACCAGCAGTCCAAATATCGGGAAATGCTGCGAGTGCGCATGCTCAATGTTCCAGGACTTGCGGTTGCTTTTTAAAGTTTTATTATTTTCTTTTTGTTATTTTATTTTATATTTTGTTTGATTTTTTTCTTGTTTTACAGCTGGGAGAGCTTCAGTCCTGCAGTCCAATAGCACGAGCCGCCCCTGACTGCTACCAGCAACTATACTTAAACATCCATAGCATAATTTTCTGCCCAGAGCCATGCATGCCTTCTCAGGACCACAAGAAACATACAACTGTTTTTATTTTTTTTTTACGAAAAGAATAAACATGTATGCATGATTGCATTGCACAGATGCTCCTCAACAAACTTACTAACAGAAAAACACCCAAATGCCACAAGCTCCTTTGTATATAACTAGAAATTATAACTTCTTCCCAAACTTTAACCTGCTCATACTCATAGACAATCTGTGTTCCTTCCAGTGCTGGTACTCCCTCAATTTGAGTACAGACAAAGCCAAGTTTTTCATTTTTTTTCTGCCTTATCCTTTAATTCATTGTGTCCTCTTCCTTCAAATTTTTTTTAAATTTCTAGTCTCCCACCAGGACACAAGTGCTCTTCAGCAATTGCATTCTGCTTGCTGAGCACACTCAAGCAAATCTGCAGTCTGCGTCTACCACCCCACCCATACAGTATAAGAAGGAATCAGTACTGCAAAACTAAACAAGGATATACATTTTGAGCCTCAAGAGCAGGGTCAGTCCACCCAGGCATTCTACTTGTATGTTTTATGAGAGTGAAGCTATAACATTAGCACTATTTCTTAGTAGTTCTCAGCGTGCTAATAAAACTGACTGTTGTAGCCTTGTGTCCTCCCCCCCAGCTACTGCAGTAATCCTAACTGTCCAATAGACAGTATACATTTAATTCAGATCCATGTGACTAAATTAACCATCAAGCATCCCTCTCAGTGCTTTCTGCCTTAGTTCGTATCACTTGGAGGCCCACCTGTTTATTTGCATCTCTATACATTCCCCTTCATTGCTAATGTATCTCCCTACTCTAATCTGTGCACAAACTGGCTACTAATAAGCAAGTCAATGTGAAGACAAACTCCCAACCTTAATAAACTTTGCTGTCTCTTCTCTCCTCCACTTTACAGGTAGTTTGAAATATTACTTACCCCCTCTGAGGCCTTCACTGACAGATTTCCACTGATTGCCTCTCTGGTTTCGCTGGTTTCTTTGCATTCCACCTGGTTTACACCCCTTTTGCTATCTCCCTCCCCCAATTGTTTGTGTCTTTCGGCTTTCCCCGGTTAGGGGTCGCCACAGCGGAACTCCAGTCTGCTAATGATTGGCAGTTGATTTTTAAATACCGGCTTGCCAGGCCTGACGCACAACCTTCAACTAAGGTACACCCATTCATGCATGTCTCCACGCAGAAGACGCTCTAGCTGAGAATCGAACCGGACAGCGTCTTACTGTATCTCCCTCCCCCAATACTTAGTCTATATTAGAATCCTGCTGAGCATGGAGCCATCTTTAAATTTCTAGTCTCCCACCAGGACAGACGTGCTCTTCAGCAATTGCATTCTGCTTGCTGGTGAGCCATTAGACCTCAGGAATTTGTTCAAAGTGTTCAGATTTGTAAAGTAATACTTACTTTTTACTCTGTTTGGATCTATACAACTAGTATTCATTTTTCTAATTCTTGACTACTGATGTGCTTATTTGTTTATTTAACTGGTTGATTCTGTCATTCAGAAATTGTGTTTTACTGACCCTACCACTGCAGCTATGTTGTCTCTATGCAACTATGATGTACGAAAACTGCTGTTATGACTGTAATGCAAATCTAATCGACTTAGTGTTGGAGTTAGAAACAGTATTTACTGATTTAGCACTACAGTTGTCTCTGCTACTGATTCAGCTGTGCTGTTAAGTGTTCAGTTTCCTTTTTCTTGTCTGCCCAGGATAATTGGCTGATAAATGTATTGTGCATGATTTATTAACCTGTTTCCAAACTAAGTTAATGGCACTGCGATGTGGTAACTGTTGAAGTACTCTCAAACTGTAGCAGTAGCATCTATTCTCCTGCTCTATCCACACTATCCTCAGACTTGTATCTTTTACACCAGGAGTGTCCAACCCGCGGCCCTCAGAGCTCTTCCATGCGGCCCGCGACCCTTAAATTTAAATTTAATTTCACTTTTTTTCCGTGTGTTTACACGTCCGCGTAGTTTTGCTCTTCTGCGCATGCGCCAACTTTCTTTTTTTTACGTTTTTTTCATACCAGCGTCTTTCCGCTGGTATGCGCATGCGCGAAAACACCGAGTGATTTTAAAAAGAAAAGCTGCAGGAAGGAGCGAGATCGTAGCAGAGAGAGGATTTATTATTTCTTAGTTTACTTTATTTCGTTGTGTGCACACCGACTACACTACAACAAAGGTAAGTTACAAGATGAAGGCTCAGCTCGCCAAGAATCTATGTGTTGCTAGTATAGCCCTTACTTAAAACATCACAAATCTGTAAATCTCAAAGTCTTTTACTGGTTGTATGCTAAAGATTGTGACCTAGTTGTACATCTCAGAAAACAGCAAACATAAAGTTGCCTAATATTAATGTGGCTTTCTCTTGATTATTAATGGTGCATTTCAAAGTGCAGCAGGACATGTTGTTATTCTGTACTGTAGTATAGGAAAGTCTCACAATGATAGTATGCCCTTACTATATTCGGCTAATGTGAATTAAGGATCATTAAAGCATTCTGCACAGATGGCCTAAATAACATAGCCATAGTAGCAAATGTGCAGTATTAGTTCTCGTACCTTGGAAAGGTTTTATTTTCTTTTCTCTTCCATTCTCAGTGTTCGCAGATGTATTGATCCTATTGTAGGGCAGGGTAAACACAATTTGTCTTGAATAATTTGAAACTCATTTTAGGTTTTTGATGATTCTCCAGAATTGTAATCCGTTTTATTTTTTCTGTAGTAATCAGCACAACAAAGCACTAAACATGTCTTCATCACATCAATGAATTTACAATATGTAGCCATAATAAAGTCTGAAAATAAAACATGTGCTTTATGAACCTGTAGTAAATTAGAGGTTGTGCTGTATATGTTTTGCATTGCCTATGGCGAAATAATGCAAAAGAAACATGCAACCACAATTTTATTTTGCACTCTTAAAGGATGATTGAAACAGATCCATTAATATTGGTATACATCACTGAGCGGGAGGGAGTGCTGTTTACCACTTGGTTTACTTAGTTAACCAGAGTTAAACAATGAATCCTATAGGACTGTAAGCTTAACATATTGCCCATATTTACATTTTTCTTCTTAACTGATCTTTTCCATTTTTATTATGTATTTATTTATTCAGCAAGTTATAAGGGTACTTCTTCACAAACATAAAGGTACCAAACCAAAACCAGTATGTAGGACAGAAGGAATGAGTTAATTAGTGTTTTTTTTTTTGAGACCAAAATTATTCAGTTGCTACATATTGAAAACAGATGTCCATTCCTGTTTCAGAGGTCAGTCAGTTCCCCATAATTTCTTTAGTTTCCATTTTAAGGGGATGTGCAAATGTAAGATATACTTGCATTGCTGGTATTCCTTATGTTTTTACATATTACCTAGCATTACTTGGTTCCAAGTAGTTCTTGTTAATAAAATTGCTTGCTGTATTTGCACTGATTACACTATGGTGCCTAAATGCATGCACATTATTCACAGAGTAAATGTAATACTTGCAAACAGCTTCGCATCTTATCCATAGTATCTCTGAAGATTCTAAATATGTTTGTATCTTAACTGTAATTTAGCCTGGACTGTCAAACAAATTAACAGCACCAGTGATGCAGCCCGGCTAGTCCCCTGTTTAATCAGTGTCAGCACTTTCATAAATATTTCATGGCCAGCCAGGACAAGTAAGCACCAGTGAGATAAGTACATTGCTTTTCACTTTGGGTTTGTTTATTCAAGTTTTTTTTTCCCAATATATCTTCATACAGTTTAGTAAAGAATAAGAGAATAGTCTTATGTTATGCAGTGGTGTTTGTATTGACAGAAAGTATTCTGTGCTGAATGACTAGGGGACTCCTAATATTCTATATACCTAAAATTGGTTGGCAAAGGAATCTTTAATGTTGGGATAACTGGGGTGCTTTTAATACAATTGTTGAAGTTGTTACTGGTTTCTTTTTTTGTGTCTCCAGATAGGAGAGGTGGGTAAAAATAATGCCTTTTTTATCACTTTCTCAAATTGCTACCATTGGTCTTGTTTAAAAGTGTAAAAATATACAAATGTGGATTTGTTGATCAGAACACCTTTAGACATTGCGTTTGAATACTCAGTATGGTTGTGAAGTTTGCATTTTCAGTTCTCTGCAGCACACAGTTGTCCTTTATCACTTCTCTGTTTAAGTTTTAGTATTTCCTTTCCTTGTTTCTAGGAGTGAGAGGGAAAGACTGTTAAGTTAATCAAAAGGTGGAGCTGATCTAGTTCATTTTCCAGAAAAAAATATCTTGCTAAATGGAGCATGAGTGTTCCATAACTAGTTAGCCATTTTAAATTAGTTTTAATTTTTTGTTGATGTAATAGGTGTCATATTTTAACCAAAATTTAGGTGGCATATTTTAACAAAAAAAAAAAAAAGAAAAAATTATCTTAGCTGCACATTGTTCACATTTTGTGGAACTCCTATTGTTTTTAATTTTTTAACAGCATAAGCAAGCTGGTCTGATTTTTACTATTGATGCCAAAAAGCATGGTTGTACATAAGTATTTTGCTCCCTTAGAACTATGCTTCTGGAGAACTTAAATACTTTCTCTGGCATCTAATTTAATAAGCTACTGTAAAAGGAGATGTTACAAAAGTATACAGCTCTAAGATTGTTGTTGTGTGACATTTTGTACCTGTTTAGAATGAGATATTGAATTTTAGGGCAAATATTATGCATTTATTAATTTATTTATATTTATTAATTTATTTATTGTTCAAATTAACCTACAATACAGCCACATTAGTCCGCATAAACCTGTGTTTGTTTTTTTTTTTTTTGCTCTTCAGTTAATGTGAGACCTTTTATGTTGACTCAATGCGGCCCTTGCAACTGAAAAGGTTGGACACCCCTGATATAGAGTATCTTGCTTTTACTGTACTTTCATTCTGCAAATAGATCACAACTATTTAAAAAGTGGATTTTACTTCTGAAGTATAATTTCTTGATAGCATGCTTTTGTACATCTAGCTCTTGCTTGTAAAATTGTTACTTGTATCTGGAGCTTTTATCACCGGCTCTCCGCTGAAAATGGGCCCCTGGCTCAGTTGGACCAACCTGGTTAACAAATGACAATAAATAAATAAATAAAATTGAAGTCCACGAATAAGAAGGTATTTGATTTGGTATGTAACATATGAATGGTGTTAAGGCAATGCCCTAGAGATTTAAGGGACACTGATGGGGCTCTATAGCTGGCAATGATGTAATAGTTGGATTTGTTAAGGGTGATCTGAAACAACAGGAATTAGTGTTGTGGGTAATTTGATATGAAGAGCTTCTAACAAATACAGATACCCCTCCACAGCTACACAAGGGCCTGATGGCATGGGAGGCACTAAACCCCAGTGTAGAGAGACTGCTGTCACTGCACTGAAACCATGTCTAAGTAACTATACAAATAATGTTTATAAGTAGCAGGGAAGCCTCACATTCTGGCATCTTTCTATTTAGACTCCTACGATTGAGTTCTGCCACCATGACATTCCTGTACTTCTGTTTCCTATGCTGGAATGTCCACCATGACATTCCTTTATTTCTGTTTCCTGTACTGGAATGTCCAGTACAAAGTTGCTGCCTAAAAAAGGCACTAGGTGGCAGCAAAGGCTTTGGGCTAGTATGCAGGAGCCCTGGTACAAGACATTTAAGCCACACCCAAAGAAACAGGATGTATTATCTAAAACGAACAAACTGAACGGACAAGCCGCAAAACTAAAAATGAAAAATCACATTATCACTTGTGTTTCTATTCATTTCAGCCTCTATTGTATCCTTTGTTCACCTAGCTGTGTTGAATTTTTCAGGATGTATTATCTACCATCTCATCCCAGGCCGACACATAATGGATCTCCTTAGAATGACAGCAACTACTTGGCCAACTGTTAAAGGCTTTAACCATTTTGCAAAAGCCCTTATATGAGATGTACAGGCCATGTCTGGTGAAATAGGGGATCTTATCTACTATCTCATCTGGGACCAACACATACTGGATATCCCTATACTGATAGTAACTACTTAGCCACCTGTTAAATCCAGTTCCTCATGTTGGTTTCTAGCATCATTTTTGGTGAAGGCAAGATGCCACAATCAGTCATGCTGCTGGTAATCATTCCTCTCATATGTCCAAACTTTTACAGAACATCCTTGATTTTTTTTCATATTTTCACCTTGTCCCTTGTAAAACATGCTATGGATAAAAGCATGCAGCATATCCTAACAGAAAGTCTGTCCACAATACTCAGCCAGACTTCTTTCTATCAGTATATGCTTGATTTACAGCAGGCTAGCTGATTGGACTGTCCAATCAATGTGCTCATATTTGAATAGTAAGAACTCTTTGTCGTACAATTTATATTCTGACATATTAGCTTTTTCTCTGTGTGTATACAGAAATCTAAACATTTACCCAGAATGTGCACACTGTAAGCTTAAAATAATTCCAAATCACATTCTCCAGATTAGAAGACACAAAGTTGTTATCTACATAGTAACAAAACTGACAAACTCTTAGATATACATATGAAAAAAAAAACTGTTTATCTCCAACTAAATACTCAAAATCAATCCACTTCTGTAAAACCAAAGCTATAAAACTGTTTAAGTAGTATATCTTGTAGCACCACAGAAATCCATTCTGCATTCAGAAGCTTTAGATTTAACTTTAGGATAGGTAAATATATTTATTTATACATACACACATTGTTAACCTGGAAGGTACACTGATCTGAACACTTCTTCAATGCAGAACCTGAGTCAATAAGGCAAAGAACATAAACAGTATTACAGCACGAAATCAAAAATTTTACTACTTGTTTTAAGTAGCTACACTTCTCTTTGGTTTGAGTAGGTTCATAGGTTGGTACTAGGCTATCGGCCCTAGGGCCTATACAAGCCTAGCCATAACAATTCCCTGGCTATTTCAGAAATAGTAGTATAAGAAGTATACAGAAACTTCCTGAAATCTTTGAGAGGTGTTTGAAATGATGTTTTGAGGTAATTTCCAGCACTCACATGGAAGTTATGAAAAAACATCTCTCAGTTATTGCAGAAAGATAAAGAGGTCTAACCAGGAGGTTAAGACCAAGAACCGGGGCAGACAGCAAAAACCAGGCAGAAACAAACTGTCAAACAATCCACTTTATTACTAAGCGCTTTCATCCCTTACTTAACTTAGACATGGGACTTCATCAGAGTAAAAATTGAATAACGAGGTAGGACTGCTATTTAAAGTTTAAAAACGCCAGTCACAGAGCACATGTAATGAACATTAAGCAAGTCATAATACAACACTTTTGAATAATTAATGAAAGCCATTAGCATAAAAACTGTTGCTAAGATATGTGATGTTAAAAACACAAATAAAAATGATAATAATTCAAACTTTGATCAAAATGAAATTTTAAAGGACTGAGATCCTTAACAAATATTTGTTTTAAATATTAAAAGATCTCATATTTAAAACACTTTTTAAAGGAAGACTACCATTCAACCCTGATACTTGGCTAGCATTTAACCTAATTTGCCAGCATAACTCTTTACATTCTAAGAGATTATCAATATCACCACGTCATGGGTTTAGAATTACTCTTTCTATAATGGTAAAAAGAAATTTATTAAAACTGTCACAAACTACTAAGTGTCTGTATAACGCATTCACTTTTTCCCATGTTTAATCTCTCTTATGTTTTCACAAATTCTGTCTTTTAATTTTCACTTAGTCTTACCAACATAAAATGATGTACAGGAGACACATGGCTAAATACACTACTCCTTGAGTGTCACAACTGACATGTCCAAGTTCTGTGGTATCTGTTTACACTGACATAAGATCCATCATTATTAAAAACCAAACCACCAGTCTGTCCGAACAATGAAGGAAACCACCAGCAATAGCAAAAAAACACAGTTCAATATTGCTTTCGTCTCAAAAGACTTCTTCAGAATGATTTCATTCTGAAGAAGTCTTTTGAGATGAAAACGATATTAAACTGTTCTGAAGAATTCATTCTGAAGAAGTCTTTTGAGACAAAAGTGATATTAAACTGTTCTGAAGTCTTTTGAGACAAAAGCGATATTAAACTGTGTTTTTTGCTACTGCTGGTGGTTTCCTTCATTGTTCGGTCAGACTGGTGATTTGTTTTTTATTAGTTTTTGCTGCTGCTTCATCCTTGGGATTGTTGTTTTTCCCATAAGATCCATCATTAATGAATCTGCAAGTTTTACATCTCCCACATTTTGCCATCTTAGACCTATGACAGTCATAGTTCTTTGAGGGTTCAGCCTCTACCAATTCTTTTAGATTCCTACCCCTACAAAAAAACAAATGAGGTGCATCACCTAACCTCCTCTTCATTTCTTGGGTAAAAAACAGGTTCCAATTGGAGGTCAAATTTCTGTGGATCTTAAAGGCATCCCTATTATAGGGAATTGCCATCGCTCCAGTTTTTAAAATATCCAGTGTTCTAGGGGTGTCAGTGTTATATATATCTTTTGGGTGAGTTCCCAAAATGAGTGCATATTTTCCTTCCTTCCTTGAAAAATTAACCCTTTTAAATTTTCAAGGAGGGTTTCTAGATAACCTCTTTCTTTGAACATTTTGATTAACTTCATCTCGCCATCAAATACAGTGTCATCCATAATCAGCCTTGAAAGTCGTACTAACTGACCATTAACAATGCTTTTTTTCTGAAAATACGGGTGGCAACTAGTAAAGTGTAAATAACCATTTCGAAAATGTTTCTTTCCTAAAGACGGTGGAACAGTACCCCATGTTCTCAGTGTCTTTGTAAAGGATGACACCTAAAAATTCCACCTTGTCGAAGGCCTTTTAGTATGTAAACCTTAAGAATTCAGTGGAGTTCCCACAATGGTTAGCAAGGTCTTCCAATTGCGGCTCACTCCCACCCCATAAAATAAAGATGTCATCCAGAAATCTAAAATAGGCTTGGATATAGTTGTGAAAAGGGAAGTTGAACACAACTTCCTTTTCCCATGTTACCAGAATGATGTTAGCAAAAACTGGAGCACATTTTGCACCCATAGCTACTCCTGTCCTCTGGTGAAAACATTCACCCTCGAAAAACACAAAATTGCTTTTCAAAACATGTTCCATAAATTCACTGATAACATAAATATCATTGTTCTCAAATTCATGGGTGTCATAAAGTACCACAGTATACACTTCCAAGCCTAAACCATGGGGAATAACAGAATATAAATTGGCAATGTTAACAGTGACAAAAACAATCTTGTTTTTGACAATAAAGTTTTACAACTTCTCAAGGAGGTGTGAAGAATCATGTAGTAGATGTCTGTGCCTGTAAATAATGTTTTTACATTTCATGTCAATAAAGGCTGCTAAAAACTCAGTTTTTGATAGGTGTGTTGCCATAATAGATTTCAATGGGTATGGTAAATATTGAGGGTGTCAATGGATAATCCAGCTTAACAAAATCAAGTTTCACCTGCAATGAAACCTTGATCCAACATGTCAATAAGCTGATAATCAAAATTTCTTGTACGCAAGACTGAATTCATTTTTGGATACCCTCATTTATACCTTTTCGTCATTAAGAATATCAAACATTTTAGCAGAATAACCCAGGCAGTCCATCAGTACAACCTCCCCCTCCCCCATGAGTGTAGGCTGAACATCTAAAGTGTAAAAACTAATCAAGTGGAGAAGTAAATATTAAATAAGAATGAGGTTCTACCTTCTATAAGGAGTCAGTTACATTTGGTAATAGTGTGATTGTGGTGATCCTATGATGAGCTAAGATGAAATAGTTGCAATATTCTATTTTTGTCTTTAGGGGATATTTACGTTTTGATGGGGGTGTAAGGCAAGCACTGGTACATTCACAAATGTTCAGCCTGAATTTCTCTTTTTTTTATTTTCACTGTTACAGTGTTTAACTAAACTCTCTTGAGAATGACTCTGCATATGACTCTGCATATGACGATTACAATCGCAAAGGTGGCACTGCAGTGCTAACTGTATGTTATTAAAACTTGTAAAAACAGATTAAAATGCATTTATTTGTGTTTAATTGGGATAGTATGACATAACAAACTGACTCTCTTCAGCAGAGTATCAAGATGAAAAACTCCACAGTTAAAGCACAAGTACAAGATTAGAGTTAAACACATCAGCTACAGGTTTCTACAGAACAGCACAACATTGATGATGGTTCAATATGTCAGTATATCCAATAATGTAGGATTATTCCTTTATGTATTGGGATGTTGCATGACTATTTCCATAGCTGAGAGCATCATGTTCAGTTATTAATCTATGATCTACATGATGTAAAATACAAAGTTAATACCACAATCACAAAATAAATGCAGCATACACAGAAAACATTAGTAAACTACTGACAACAGCAATGGATTTCAAAATAAATAAAAAAAAATAAATCTGGTTGAATATGTTATAAGATTAAAAAACTAAATTTACAAGTAGATATTCTATGCACTGAAAATGTGGTCAGTTACTGGAATCACCACAATCAAATTCAGGAATAACGAGAAATGCAAGAATTGTTTACAAACAAACCACTGCAAGAAAGCCAGCAAACTGTTTGGTAAAATGTGTCAGTAAAGAAATAACAAGAACAAAAAAAGAAAATTATGAGGAAGAAAGTAAAAAAAAATAAACCACGGGTAAGGGGATACCAACAGGACCAGGATTCAATGCGGGAGGAGGGGGGAATACGTAAGTTAAAGGAGATGAAGAAACCCCGGGGATCACTTCTATGGCTCTGCTCGACAGGTGCACAGGAAATTAACTTTCTTGGGTGGCATAAGCCAGGGAACCTTGTTTGCTAGGCTTACTTAGGGCCCTTGGGTCGATAGCTTAGTACCTACCTATGAGCCTATGACCTGTCCCTGATTTTGACTCAAATTTTAGCTGTGCCCCCTCCTAATCCCACCTAAAACTGGTGACTTTTGGAGAAAAAAGTGGTTAATTACACTTACTAAATAACGACAATTTTTTGTATCTTATTCTGTCGATGTCTCTAGTTAATAATAGTAATGTCAAACAGAGCTCCTCATTAGATCTATGTCAAACAGAGCTCCTCATTAGCACTCTTCAAGAAAAATCTTGATGACTGGATGGGAAATGGGAAATTCACCCCGGGGATCACTTCTGTGGCTCTGCTCGACAGGGGCACAGGAAAATAATTTTCTTGGGTGGCAAAAGCCAGGGTACATTTTTTGGATAGGCTTGTATGGGCCCTAGGGACGATAGCCTAGTACCTACCTATAAAATTTTAAAGCGCCTCATTGTCCAATTTGTCCCCAATTCTGTTGAGATTTCTCCCTGATTGGTTGAAAGCTATGAAGGAGAGTGGAATGGAGTGTTAACTAAACACTGTTCCGCAGTAATGTAATATCCAGTAGTATTAATTTCAAGCAAAAGCAAGAAACTGGGTAGAGAAAAATTGTCTGCTCTTACTTTCATTTGGTGTTCTTTGCTCAGGTTCTTCATCTGGTGCCAGATGAATGCTGTCATCTCCTTCTACAGTGAGTATCAGAGGGACATCATCATCCTTATCAGTTAAAGTCAGAGCCATGTTCTCTGTCCAGGAGACTTTGCAAATTAGCCCGAACTTACATTATCTTGCTTTACATCCTACAGACATAGTAACATTTCACACAAAACCCTTGAGCAGTGTAACCACTTGAAGCCGACGTTTTCCTACGGCTGCTTTTTCTAAGTTCACATTACTGAACAATGTATGTTTACGACTGCACAACAGTCACTGTCTTCAGCTTAACTGTGTCCGTTCTTTCACAGCTAAACGATAATTAAATGCTTCCTTTGCGCCACAGTCATCCACGTTTAAAAAAAGAGCATCTAAAGACAACACCCGGGTAAGGTGACATAGTTTTGTCACTCCAGTATTCGGATGGAATTATTTCCAGTGAACGCAAACAACATTCAAATTTGTGGAAATAAATACCTGAAAGTCTCAAATAAAGAAGCAATACACTATTGCATTTATGTATTGTACACGTGTATATAAAACAAATTGTGTAACTACTAAGTTCAGCAGAGGCTGCTGTCCTGACACAGCTGTGTCATTTAGATTAGGGCGACGCAGACTACTCTCAGCAGATACTTAAAATGTTGACAAAGTTAAGGATGCATCTACCACAACTGGCGCCAGGAGAAGATGTAGATTCTCCAATGCAATTCTCATTCAAATCCATAAGTCAGTCTTTCCTACCAGTTTGTGCTGTTGTTCATTAGTAATAATACACAACACATAAACAGAAACAAACAGTAAAAGGAAGCCGATCTAAGAATAACTAAATCCACGTAACTCGTAAACTTTGGGACAAAACACAACTCTGCAGGCACCAAGCTGGCCTCACCCACAGCCACTTCTCATTGGTTGATGGTTACGTTTGGAATGCAAAACGCTGACAAAAGTACGTCAACAATCGTCGATTGCTGTGCGCACACAACGTTTACGCTGTTACAGATTTACGAGACAAAAATCCGGGGTGCGTTTGACGAGCGTGAAGGGAAGGGCGATGATATCGAAAGTACGTCAGTTATAGGTCTGTTCCGACGTTAATTAAAAAATCGCTACCTATTGGATGCTTGCTTTTTCGTACTTGCCTACAGCCAACTGCATTCCAGTTCTGTATTCTTGGTAGCAATGACAATATCAGTCGCACGAGCAAGCCTTCCACAAATTACGTAAATTTAAAACTAGAAATTGAAGGTCGCTGTACCGCAGGTGTTACGGTATTTTCTTAAAAGTGTAGGAGTTGTGTCCTGCAAAGAAATCGAAAAAATGCAAATGTCCTGAGATTTTAGGAAAAACATGTTTCCTATATTTTTTGTAATAGTTGCATAAACAGTTATTCTGTATCTGAAACATCTACATGTTTTATAAGAAACAGAATAAGCGAATAAAATGCTACAAGAATAAGCTTTTATTTATCAAAAAAGTGAAGTTATTTCCTTTGTACTTGCCGTGGGTATGTTTTGACCTGCAAAATCTGAAGTTTGTACCGAAAATGTCAAACTTTGGGCATTTGAAAAGGTGGTAACCCTATTTTCTAGTAGTCTCATACATTTTGTTTGCATCTACATGAGTTTTCGCTAGGTTTTGTGGTTTTTTCTTCCCAATGTCAAATATACGCTGATACCTGTTCCTCTTGATTGTTGTTGATTAACGTAGGACACTTTGGTAAAATATGTACCGCTTAGTGACAGCAATCAACTTCAAGTAGGAAGTTCGCAACATAGTTAATCTTGTTACTCGTGTCTCTCAGTTGTTCCCGATTTTAGATCAGAATGTTGTTCTGTTCCTCCTAAAACTTGACATTTGGGGAGAAAACACGGTTGATTGCATGTAAGTGTAAATATATTGACTTAATTTACTTTAAAATGCAAGCAAATTCACATTCTCTTATTCTGTTACCATTTCAAGTTAATAGTACAAATATGTTTAAAAAGATGACCTTGCATTTCTCTCAAATTCTTGTGCAAGAAATCAGGACAAAACCTAAAATAAGACGGGGCAAGGCCCAAAATTAGGGACATGTTTTAAATATTGTTCTTATAAACTTAGAAACTTTCCAAAATAACGTGATTTGTGTAAGCATGGAAGTTCTGGGGAATATGAAGTCTGAAATTCAAACAAGTCCTTATTTAGTGACTTCAGTCGTGTGTGATTTCACAGAAAACCCACATATTTTATGAGGAACAGACCAAAAATATAAGACAAAAATATGGATATTCTGCAATAATCTGGACCGTTGAGAGGCATGGTAACCATTTTTGGTTTTGTCCCTCAGTCTAGGGATAAGAGGTCGATATGTACGGTGCTAATGTATACCGAAAAGAAGTTCTGTTGATTAATGAGCATACTTCTGTTTTGCAGTGTATATTGGTTAAAATCATACCTGTCAACTTCTTAGCACAAGAAATCTGGGCAAAGCCTGAAATAATGGGGTACAAAGCCCCCAAAATAGGGACATATTTTAAATATTGGTCTTATAAAGAGAGTTGCTAGGATAACAGGATTTGAGGTATCATGCATTTATGTCAAGAATATGAAGCCATAAAATCGAATGTATGCCGTTGTTTAGCAATTTTTTAATCCTGAGAGGTATGTCAGAAAACACGCATTTTATGAGGAACAATTTGGACAGTTAAGATGTATATGACAGTATTCTTGATGTATATGGCACACCCTTTTAACATGGAACATTGATTTAAGACTCCATAAACTTTCCTCATTAAAAGGTACACTCAAAATGAGTCTCTTGTACGTCTTTGGGATGCTGAGCTGGCACCGTTCACGATTTGTTCCTATGCCTTATACCTGGGTGCCTGTGATTTAGATTAAGCGGGCAACTGGGAAATTAATGCGCAAAATTGGAATAAACGCCTCTCGTTTGTCAGCAGACGAAACCGAGTGTCTCGTTTTAAGAAGGGAAAATAAGAAATGCTGTGTTGTTCTAATACCGTTTATTAGACCAGTATATGTTTTGCAATTACTCAAGGTTTCGGGATCGGAGTTCTAAATCTATACATCTCAACTGTCCAGATTTTTGCCCAGTATTTTTAGTCTGGGCCTCTTAAAATTTACCGATTTCTGGCAAATCATTGAGGATTGAAGTCAGTAAATAGTGATGGACCTTTGAGTTTCAGACTTAATACCCTTCAGAAAATTCTTGTTAATGCAAAACCCTACCAACTTCCTAAGTTTGTAACAACATTAAAAAACTGCCCCTATTATGGAGCCTTTCTCCCTCCGTTATGTTTGGCTTTATCCAGTTTCGTTGCAGAAAGAGGTTCAGAGGTATGTACCTTCCTCAGTGTCTTTGTTTTCTATTCCTTTAGGAATTTGAAGAAGTAAAGTCGCCGTTATGTAGCTGGTCGCGACTACTTGATGGTGATTTTCAGTTTGAGCACCGTTATGTCTGTGTGAATGTGACTGTGCATTAATGCTAAACACTTTCCTTGGTTTCCCACTGCTGTGGCTTCGTTTTAGAAACTACCTTCTTGCGATATGCACGGTTAGAAGAAAATATTTTATTTTGACATGGGTGTCAAATTACTTGAGTCCTCTACCGCATCCCACTCCTGCCGCGTCTCTAACTTCCTCCCCTATTCGCTTACTCGAGTCAGAAGGCAGTAGCTTAGTAACCGATGTAAACAGAGCGAGGCACGAGCAAAGTGGGCAACCACGAGAGAAGTCCCTTAAAGCAGGTGGGTCACAGAAGCTGCAACTCCATGCATAGATGATGTAGCGTTTTGCAAGGCTTGCTTATATGTATAATTATTTCGTACTACAGAAGAGGCTCCGTATTAGTTGACACTTTTCAATGTGTAGGACTTTAGTACAAGTTTACGTGAACGCTTAACCATAGTGCATACAGTGCTGCTGTTTCTAAGTAAATGGTAGACAATCTATATATTCGGGTAAATTACAGACAGAGTAAACGTTAGCAATGGCTGTCCATTTGCGCATCTGGCAAAATACTAACTTTAACATTTTTTTTAATTTATTTTCATCCAATAACCAAAATGGGTAGCATAATTTAGTAGTTTTGGTCATAACCAGACAAAACACCTACTGATTTGCAGCTTTCGAAAGTATTACAATTAGCATATGCAGATCGCCTCAATATGTTATTGATTCATAGTACTATACTGCTGTTATTATCAAGACATTTGGCAGGATGCGGTAGCCTATGATATCTGCAGCTGAATCTTATGTCTTTGTTTTATGTAATTTGACTGGTTTTAACACTTTTATTAAGTTATCACTTAAGACATTGGTAAACATTCATTAACATAAAAGAAAACAAACCATATTGATATGTTTCAGTTACATAAATTATTGCATCACGTTTTTTATAACTATCATCAGTCCAGCATTACTTAAAATAGGTCAGTTCCTGCCTCCCTTTTAACCTAACTCCTCCTGAACTGCTTCTGCATGCATTGTTCCCACATTTATTTCTATGTAATTTGCTCTTTCCCTTTTCAAAAGATCCTGCTTCCAGTTCTTTTTTATCTGTTACAATATTTAGTACTTAAATACAGTTGATTTAGATTTTGATTTCCGTTGTCATTTAATTGTCTTTTTATAGGTTCATACTAGGCTGTCTGCCCTAGGGCATTTATAAGCCTAGCCAGAGTGTGTTTGGCTTTCACCACCCATTTTAAATTAATTTTGCTATGCCCTTTTTCGAGGTTAGTATACTGTGCCTCTGTCTAACAGTGACACAGAAGTGATACCCGGGGTAAACCTGCAATCTCCCATCCACTCATCAAGATTCCTCTTGAAGAGAGTCAATGAGGGACTCTGCCTAACCTGGACTGGGATTTTATTCCAGAGTGAAGGGAGCCTCTGGGTTATGAATCTGTCCCTCCAGCATGTCCTATTTATTTCAGTGCTGAGGTTCAAGTCTCTCGAGTGAGCTCGATGGGATTTGGATTTTCTGAGGTGCAGCATGTCCATTAATTCCGGGTTGGACATGGCTTTATACGTCAGGCACAGATCGCCTCTGAG
Source organism: Protopterus annectens (assembly GCF_019279795.1). Lineage (NCBI taxonomy): Eukaryota > Metazoa > Chordata > Ceratodontiformes > Protopteridae > Protopterus > Protopterus annectens. The sequence continues at coordinate 523,526,920 of NC_056733.1, forward strand.
GAGGCGGTATGCCACTGAGTAGAGCTGGAGTTTCTTTAACCGGGCAACATATGGCATCTGTTTGAGCCCTTTGATCCTCTTGGTGAGGTACTTTTGGGGTCTTTCCAGTTGCTGCAGGTGTCTGGTAAGGTACATCCCAAAAGGGGCATTGTACTCAATTATGGGCCTGATGAGGGATGAGTAAAGAGGCATGATGACCTCCCCTGATCTAGATGTGAATCCCTTCATGATTAGGTGGGCTATATAAAATGTTTTTCTAACCACTTTGGCCACGTGGTTGTCAAATGAGAGATTGCTATCAACTTGGGTCCCCAGGTCCCTAATTACTTCTTCTGTACTTAATGGATTACCACCTATGTGGCAATTTGTGGGCACTTTGTTTTTGCCAAAGGGGATGACTATACACTTTTTTGCATTTAGCTTGAGGCCATGGCTCTGGCACCAGTTGTCTGTTTCTATGAGGCCCTTTTGGAGGATGCTTGTGTCGGCTGGAGAGTCAATTATGGCGTCCAGTTTGCAGTCATCTGCGAACTTGGTCAGCCACAGTCCTTCCGTGTTGGCCTGTACCGCCGAGAAATATATACCGAACAAGAGAGGTCCCAGGACTGAGCCTTGTGGGACGACACTTGTAACTGGTTTGGAGTCTTGACATGGCTCCAGCAATTCTAACCATGTGGGTTCTGTCCTTGAGCCAGTTTGCAACCCATCTAGTGACATAGGGGTTTATATTTAAGCTGGTGAGCTTATCTATAATGCCCGAGTGGGGTATTGTATCGAAGGCTTTTGCGAGGTCCAGGTAGGCTGTGTGGATCACCTTCCCCTCGTCAATGGCCTTGGTGACTGTTTCAAAGAAATCGACCAGGTTTAAGAGGCAGGATCTGCCGTTAAAAAAGCCGAACTGGGTAGGAACCAATGTCTGTAGGTCCCCAATATCTTTATTTATGAGGTCCATGATGATCCTTTCCATAGCTTTGCAGACCAAGCTAGTCAGGCTTATGGGGCGATAGTTTCCAGGATCCGTTGAGGCACCACCTTTGTGGAGAGGGACCACTGTTGCTGTACGCCACTCTTTGGGTACATATCCTGTAGTAAGGCTGAGACTGAACAGTAGTTTTATGTTTGGGTTTAGCTCTTCTTGGAGTTCATGTAGGACGCAGCCCGGGACACCGTCTGGTCCCATTGATGCTGTGTTTTTTGCTTTGGAGAGGGCGGCTCTTGCCTGAGCATCTGAGATGTTAGGGGGGCAGCACTCTGCTGGGATAGATATTTGCCTTTTTGGTGGGGAGGGGGGGATGTTGGCAATGTCTGTGGGTTCGGTGTATTTTTTGTCATTTTGGACTAATTCTGAGCATATCTGGGAATTCCCACCCAGGTTCCTAACATAACTAAAGAAAGCCTTGTGATTATCCTTAGTGTCCTGTGCAATTTTTCTCTCGAAGCTGGCCTTAGACGATTTTATGAGTGCCCGTAGTTTTTTGCTAATACTGATCAGAGATGCCTTCCCTTTTTGGGATTTTGCTCTATCATGTAGTAGCTTCCTCCTTCTATTGTATAGTTTGTTTATGACTGGGGTCCACCAGACAGGACATCTGCCTTTGGAGGATTGGGTCTTGGTTTTATTTGGGATTGTATGATCCATGCATTCCTGAAGGTGTTCATAGAATGCGTTTATAAAGGATTCTGCGGTCTGGGCCGTATTTTCCACAGGCCCAGGGGCTTTCATAGTTTCATAGTATAGTACTAGGATATCTGCCCTGGGGCATTTGTAAGCCTAGCCATAGTGATGTGGCATTTGCCACCCCATGAAATGGTACAAAAATGTACAGAATAAATTTAGAATACTGTGTCTAGTAGTGACACAATGAAGGTCCCCTTATATAATAGAATTAGTTTACTGTGCCCCTGTCTAGCAGTGACACAGATGTGACCCCTGGGGTAAACTTATGATCTCCCATCCACTCATCAAGATTTCTCTTGAAGAGAGTCAGTGAGGGGCTCTGCCTAATACGAACTGGGATCTTGTTCCAAAGCATGGGAAGCCTCTGGGTTATGAATCTATCCCTCCAGCATGTCCTATTCATACTTGTGCCGAGGTTTAAGTCTTTAGCTCTCGTGGTCCTGATGGACTTGGGTATTTTGAGGTGGAGCATGTCCGTCAGATCCTGATTGGACATGGCCTTGTACGTCAGGCAGAGATCACCTCTGAGCAGGCGTTATGATACTGAATAGAGCTGAAGTTTCTTTAGTCTGGCAGAATAAGACATATGTTGGAGACCCTTGATCCTCTTGGTGAGGTACTTTTGTGGTCTCTCCAGCTGTTGCAAATGCCGGGTGAGGTACATACCAAATGGGGCATTGTACTCAATCATGGGTCTGATGAGGGAGGAATATAGGGGTACAATGACATCCTTGGATCTGGATGTTAATCCTTTCATGATGAGGTGTGCAAGGTAGAATGTTTTTCTAACCACTTTGGCAACGTGGGTATCAAATGAGAGGTCGCTGTCGACTTGGGTCCCTAGGTCTCTGATTACTTTTTCAGTACTCAGTGGGTTGCTGTCTCTGTGATAATTTGTGGGTACTTTGTTTTTCCCAAAGGGGATGACTATACATTTTTTGGCATTTAGTTTAAGGCCGTGACTCTGGCACCAGTTGTCCATTTCTGTGAGGCCTTTTTGTAGGATGTGTGTGTCTGCTTGTGTATCGACTATGGCGCCTAGTTTGCAGTCATCTGCAAACTTTGTCAGCCACAGCCCTCCCGTGTTTGCTTTAACATCTGAGAAATAAATGCCGAACAAGAGGGGTCCCAGGACAGATCCCTGTGGGACACCACTTGTGACTGGCTTTGAGTCTGACATTGCTCCAGCGATTTTAACTTTATGGGTTCTGTCCTTTAGCCAGTTTGCAACCCATCTAGTGACATAAGGGTTTACATTTAAGCTGTTGAGCTTATCTATGATGCCTGAGTGGGGTATTGTGTCGAAGGCCTTAGCCAAGTCCAGGTATGCTGTATGGACTGCTTTGCCCTCGTCAATGGCTCTAGTGACTGTTTCAAAAAAGTCAACCAGGTTTAAAAGGCAGGATCTGCCCTTTACAAAGCCGAACTGGGTGGGGTCAAGTGTCTGTAGGTCCCCTATGTCTCTGTTTATGAGTTCCATAATGATTCTTTCCATAGCTTTGCAGACCAGGCTGGTTAAGCTTATGGGGTGGTAGTTTCCAGGGTCTGTAGAGGCACCCCCCTTGTGGAGTGGGACCACTGTTGCTGTATGCCAGTGTTCAGGTACATAACCCGAAGTAAGGCTAAGGTTAAATAGCATTTTTATGTGTGGGTTTAGCTCCTCTTGGAGTTCACGTAACACGCAACCCGGGATACCGTCAGGTCCCATTGATGCTGTGTTTTTTGCTTTGTTTAGGGCGGTTCTCATTTGGACATCTGAGATGACAGGGAGATTACATTCAGCTGGGATAAGTATTTCTTCTTTTGGGGGTGAAGGAGGGGAGAAATTTGCACTGAACCTGTCAGCCAGAATGTTGGCAATATCTGTGGGTTCAGTGTATTTTTTATTGTTGTGAACCAACTCTGAGCATATCTTAGGGTTTCCGCCCAGGTTTCTAACATAGCTGAAGAAGGCTTTGTGGTTATCTTTAGTGTCCTTAGCGATTTTTCTCTCAAAGTTGGCCTTGGATGTTTTTATGAGAGAACGTAGTTTTCTGCTAATGTTGATCAGAGATGTCTTCCCTTCATGGGATTTTGCTCTGACGTGCAGTAGCTTCCTTCTTTTGTTATACAATTTGTTTATGGCTGAGGTCCACCAGACAGGACGCTTACCTTTGGTGGAGAGGGACTTGGATTTGTTTGGGATTGCATGATCCATGCATTCTTGGAGATGTCCATAGAAAGCATTTGTGAAGGATACGGCATCGTGGGATGTGGTATCCACTGGCACAGTGGGCTTAAAGGATACCATCTCAGTCTTAAGAAGAGTGAAGTCTGCTTTTGAGAAGTTTTTCACTGTGGTCTTTTGTGCTGGGGGTGGAGGTGGGATATGTATATCCAGGGTGATTAGTTTGTGGTCAGATCTCACTAGTGAGGGGTATACTTCCAGTGTGGAGCATTTTGTCCCCATGTTTGTGATGATCAGGTCTAGTATATTATCTCCCCTAGTAGGAGAGGTGACTAATTGTTCTAGTGCATTTGAATTTATGAATTCCAGGAACCTTTGGGCTAGGGTATTAGGGCTAGAATAATGTACCCAATCTATGTTTGGGTAGTTGAAGTCTTCCAGTATGATGGTATTTTGTGATACATTCATATCCTCCAATGTCTTCAGGAAGGCTGAGTGGAGTTCTTGAGATTGGGAGGGTGGTCTGTAACATGCTACCAGTTGTATAGCAGTTTTGCCTATGGTTAGTTGCACCTGTATGGTCTCTGATGCTTCATGTGTTGCTACTAACCTGGAGGTGTGGGTGTCCTTGATGAATATGGACACTCCCCCTCCCTTTGTGGTTCAGCCCGGGTTTTGGGGCCGAAAAGCATGATACGAGGTGTAGCCTGGTAGCGCTGGGGTGCTCTCAGGAGCCTTGAACCAGGTTTCAGTTACTGCACAGACGTCGATGTTCTCCATGCTGAGGAGTGCATCAAGTGCCTGCATCTTGAGATTTAGACTTCTGGCGTTGAGCAGCATTACCCTTAGTTTTTTTCCATTATTGTTTTCTAAGGGGGTGGGTTTGTCTTTTGAGCCTTGCCTAAAAAGGGCACTATGGGGGTGGCAAGAGCCTTAGCCAATATCCGGAAGCCCAGTGGTGACAGGTGTAAGCCATCCCTTGCGAAGCACCGTGGCTTATCCAACATGTCATCCCAGGCAGACAGACATTGGATCCCCTTAGAATGACACCAGTACTTGAGCCAATTGTTAAAGCTGATCATCTTGTCTTTGTATTGTGGTATCATTCTTGGTGAGGGCAAGATGCTGCTCAGGGTCAGGGTCATACCAGCCTGGGCTACATAATCGGAGAGCTCCTCTATGTCTCTTTTCATGTAGTCCAGGGAGGTACGTCTCAGGTCATTCACACCAGCATGGACAATGACGGAGTCATATTTGTACTTGCTTTGGAGTGACTTGAGTGCGTGTGTTATGTGGCGGATCCTAGACAGCTCACAGTCACCTTCTCCTTGTTCAGCCTGGTCAGCGGGACATCAGTGTGTCTGACTATAGAGTCACCTATTACTAGTGTATCAGGCAAGGTGTTTGGCCTTAAGGGCTGTGATTGGTTGACACACTGATTTATTGAAGTATGTGTTGCATGTGTTTTGTTTTGAGGTGGTGGATTTTTGGGTGTCTGCTTTGGGAGCCTCTGTTGTTTTGGTAAGTTTTTTTGTTAGAGCCTCCGAGTATGTCTTTGTGTTTTTATGTGTTTGGTTTGCAGTTGTGGTAGGTCTATGTGGGACTGGGATTGTTGTGTGTGTGGTTGCCATCTCCTCCTGTCTGGTCATGCCAGCCCTGAGTTGAGAGAGTTCAGCCTCCAGTTTGGCTATATAGTTGCATCTCTCACATGTATTTGTGTTTGTTGGGAGGAGGAGAGGGTTGTATGTGTACATGAGACAATTGTAGCATTGTCTCAAGATATCCAGATTGACCAGCTGAACTGGAGACGACGCCAGTAATCTACCACTCGACATGCTAGAACTGTATAAGGGAGTGCTGTACCTTTAAGGGAAGTGGATATTCACAGGGGTGGTAAGTAGATGTAGTGCTTTACTTAGTACGAGAGTGCTTACTTAGTAGAGAAGTATTGAGAACAAGTGCTAGGCTTATAATATAGTAAGTAGTCTGGTTATACTAAGAGTAGAGCTTCCTTAAGGGAAGATTTGAAGAGCAGACTTGGCGGAGCCAGAAAAAGTTTAACCTTGTTTACGCACAACCGCTCAAAGCCATGCAAACGCAAATTTTAAACAGTGAACTACAAAAGAGCTAGAAATGGTCCAAAACAACCAATTACTACTGCTTCTTGTGCTGAGGTCACTTCCTACAGGGACAGGTAGGCTGCTCAAGGCTCCCCACTCCCACTGGTGAGCAAAGAAACTTCCTTTTATCCAAGTAAGGTAATGGACAACACATGAACTACACCACAGCCCAGAATACAGCAATGCCTGTAAACTGGTCTAAACTAGTCGAGGAAGGTGGGAAAACAAGGATTATTTTTTGTTTTTTTTGTTTTTTTTGGTAGAAACACACAGAAAATGCAGAAACAGTGATAAATTAGTTACACAGGCTAGCACACTTTAGTGGGCAGCCTCCACAGTTAAATTAAACAAACAAACAACAAACTTTCGATCAAATTAGACTAAAATGTAACTTTAAGTGCAGATTTTAAAATAATGCAGCAAACAGTTAAAAAACAGTTCAAGCTAGTTCAGGGTAAGCTACAGAAGCTATTCCAAGTGAAAAAAAAGCAAAGATACTTAAATCCAGAAAGTAGTTGCTTTTCTGGGTTCCCTGCTGCTAGGATCACTCTGCAGACCCACGAGGAGCTTGTCTGAGTAGTATAGCCAGAAAAAAACGCCCAGAGGCGGATTTTAAACAGTGAACTACATAAGAGCTAGAAATGGTCCAAAACAACCAATTACTACTGCTTCTTGTGCTGAGGTCACTTCCTACAGGGACAGGTAGGCTGCTCAAGGCTCCCCACTCCCACTGGTGAGCAAAGAAACTTCCCTCTATCCAAATAAGGTAATGGACAACACAGGAACTGCACCACAGCCCAGAATACAGCAATGCCTGTAAACTGGTCTAAACTAGTCGAGGAAGGCGGGAAAACAAGGATTATTTTTTTGTTTTTTTGTTTTTTGGTAGAAACACACAGAAAATGCAGAAACAGTGTTAAATTAGTTACACAGGCTAGCACACTTTAGTGGGCAGACTCCACTGTTAAATTAAACAAACAAACAACAAACTTTCGATCAAATTCGACTAAAATGTAACTTTAAGTGCAGATTTTAAAATAATGCAGCAAACAGTTAAAAAATAGTTCAAGCTAGTTCAGGTTAAGCTACAGAAGCTATTCCAAGTGAAAAAAAAAAGCAAAGATACTTAAATCCAGAAAGTAGTCACTTTTCTGAGTTCCCTGCTGCTAGGACCACTCTGCAGACCCACGAGGAGCTTGTCTGAGTAGTACAGCCAGAAAAAAACGCCCAGAGGTGGATTTTAAACAGTGAACTACAAAAGAGCTAGAAATAGTCCAAAACAACCAATTACTACTGCTTCTTGTGCTGAGGTCACTTCCTACAGGGACAGGTAGGCTGCTCAAGTCTCCCCACTCCCACTGGTGAACAAAGAAACTTCCCTCTATCCAAGTAAGGTAATGGACAACACAGGAACTACACCACAGCCCAGAATACAGCAATGCCTGTAAACTGATCTAAACTGATCGAGGAAGGCGGGAAAACAAGGATTATTTTTTTGTTTTTTTGGTAGAAACACACAGAAAATGCAGAAACAGTGATAAATTAGTTACACAGGCTAGCACACTTTAGTGGGCAGCCTCCACAGTTAAATTAAACAAACTTTCGATCAAATTCGACTAAAATGTAACTTTAAGTGCAGATTTTAAAATGATGCAGCAAACAGTTAAAAAACAGTTCAAGCTAATTCAGGGTAAGCTACAGAAGCTATTCCAAGTGAAAAAAAAGCAAAGATACTTAAATCCAGAAAGTAGTCGCTTTTCTGAGTTCCCTGCTGCTAGGACCACTCTACAGACCCACGAGGAGCTTGTCTGAGTAGTATAGCCAGAAAAAAACGCCCAGAGGCGGATTTTAAACAGTGAACTACAAAAGGATTCCACCTCGGTTTTGAGGAGTGTGAAATTTGCTTTAGAGAAGTTTTTCACTGTGGTTTTCTGGGCAGGGGGTGGGGTCAGGATGTGAATATCCAGTGAGATTAGTTTATTGTCTGATCTTACCAGTGAGGGATACACTTCTGTTCTGGAGCATAGAGTCCCCATGTTGGTGATGATCAGGTCCAGTATGTTTTCCCCTCTTGTGGGAGTGGTAACAAGTTGTTCCATAGCATTTGAGTTTATAAATTCTAGGAACCTTTGGGCTAGGGTGTTGGAGCTAGAGTAATGCTCCCAGTCTATGTTTGGGTAGTTGAAGTCGCCCAATATAATGGTGCTTGGAGAGACCTTCATATTTTCCAGTGTTCTCAGGAAGGCCGAGTGGGGTTCCTGGGTTTGGGAGGGTGGTCTGTAGCAGGCTATAAACTGGAAGGCAGTTTAACCCACTGTTAGTTGCACATGGATAGTCTCTGATGCTTCGTGCTATGCCACCAACTTGGAGGTGTGGGTATCTTTGACGAATATTGATACTCCCTCCTTTTGTGGTTCGGTCCAAGTTTTGGGGCCGAAAAGCATGGTATGAGGTATAACCTGGTAGTGCTGGGGTGCTCTCGGGAGCCTTGAACCAGGTTTCTGTTACTGCACAGATAGCGATGTTCTCCATGCTAAGGAGAGTTTCGAGTGCGCGCATGTTGAGGTTTAGACTTCTGGCGTTGAGTAGCATTACTCTTAGTTTCTTATCCCTTTTGATACCTATGAAGGTGGGTTTGTCTTTTGAGCCTTGCCTAAAAAAGGCACTACCGGGGTAGCAAGAGCCTTTGCCAATATCCGAAAGCCCAGGGGAGACAGGTGCAAGCCGTCCCTAGCGAAGCATCGTGGCTTGTCGAGCATGTCATCCCAGGCTTCCAGCCACCAGGATTATACTTAAAATGGCCTTACTTTGTCTAGGCAGTTCAGATCCTGTGTCCCAGCTCAAAAGAATCATTCCCTTAGTTACACCCATTTGGTCACCCAATATTTCTAGTAGAGTATTCTGTATGGAATTTTTAAAGTTTGCCAACTCATTACATTCCCAGAACATATGTTCTCTGTAACCACACCTTCAACATTTTTTATCGACCTGGAGAAAAAAATTCTTTGAAGTTTGCTTGGGGTATAAAAATACCTGTGCAAACACTTTCAGATAAACATCATAAACTTTCTGGCCTTTGTTGCATACTTGGGAGCCATAAACACGTCCTCCCGTTGTTCTCTTGTAATTTGCTTTTCCAGTCTGTCTTTCTAATCTTTTCCAATACTTTTTGTTTGGTTTTTATAATTATCATGCAATATTTTATACTAACTATCCCTTTTTAACAGCATCTTCTGTTCTAGATTCAGTTAAAAACTTTACCAAAGCAGGTCGTTAACATAAGATTCCCCTATTCCTTTCTATTTGCCTATACTCTGATATCAATTCCTGGCAGGGAAGGCAGTCTCTAGTCTGCAGTCCAGATGTCTTCTCGGCCTCATTCCATTCTGTTACATTTCCTTCTCTAGTTATTTCTTCCAAATGTCTTAGTTTCTTTGTCAGTTTTCTCCACTAAATTCCAGCCCCCTCTTGACTTGTCTCTGTACCCCTGCTTTAGTTCATCCCTATAGGCAAAATCTCCTTTCTTCTTTCTCATCTTGGTTTAGTTCTTAAAATATTTTCTGCTACATTATGAATATATTATTCTGTATAGCTGTTATTTTACTTAATGATCTGCAGCCAAAATCCCACTATCTCCTTACTTCTTAACCCCCCCCCAAGCTTCATCATCATCCATTTCCAATCTGAATTATTACTTTCTGCTTGTGTTATGTATATGAGCCTTAATTGTGTAGGTCTAAATTGGGTGGCACAGTGGTGCAGCAGTTAATGTTGCCTCACAGCAAAAGGTTCTCCAGTTCGATTCTTGGCTGGAGTGCCTTCTGTGCAGAGTCTGCATGTCCTCCCTGTGTTCCCATGGGTTTCCTCCAGGTACTCTGGTTTCCTCCCACATTCCAAAGATGTGCATCTGGAGCATTTCTCCCAGGGCCTCTGTTAAAAATAGGCTTGGTCCTAGTCAGACTTTCCCAGTCAACTAATGTTAAATAAATAAATTAAAATATTCTTTCAAATCAGGTAATCCTAAACCACCATTGGAAGAATCAATTTATCCCATTTAATCCATGCCCTCTTCCCCTCCCAGATAAATTCCTTATTAATTACTCTCCACAACATCTCCTCTGGTTGATAAAAATATGCATGATCCATATATAAAACTTAAAGGACTAAAACGTTTTTACTGCTCGTATCTCAGTATCCATAAACAAGAGGTCCAAGTTTCTCAGTTTTTGTGTTATGTTTTGTTTAGTCTCTTCCCACATATCCTTAGCTGCCAAAACAAAAGCCTTTTAAGTCTGTACTCCTAAATACTTCATCTTACTGTGTCCCCATAGATATGGATATTACCAAACCAATTCATGTGTGACTGACTATGGTCTTTGTTTTATTTTCATTAATTTTATATCCCAAAAAAGACATGAAACTGTCATTAAAATGTTTCACTACACTGAAGTGTCCTTTTCTGGATTTATCAGGTACAAAATAATATCATCTGCAGATAAATCAAACTTTTCTTGCTTACCATACCAATTGTATCCTTGAATTTCTGAGTCCCTTGTTTTCTTTGCCAATGCATGTAAATATAAAGCAAATAATAAAAGGGGAAAGAGGACACCCCCTGCCTGATTCGTGTGTTTGGGCTCACCTTATCAGAGAGGGACCCTCCCACTTTAATTCTTACCTTCAATCCCTTGTATCAGGGAATGGAAATGCTTCCATTGCCCTACTCATAAAATTTCATCTTACTCTGTCAAGTGCTTTCCTTGCAAGACCAGCAAAAAACAGGTATTTTCTTACATTCTGCTTCCCTCCGGATCATTATTGCTCTGTTACTGTTTATGTACTTTCAGTGTTGAGCAAACTGTGAAGGTGTTACTCTTCTGTCTTGCCTTATTTCCCCATAAACATATGGTTTCTGTTTTGCTCAGTTTTTGTATTAGGGGATGCTGTTCCACTGTGCTAAAACAGAGACCATGGAATTTTTTATGCAATTTTTATGCAGTTTTACGCATTCTTCTTTATATTACAGTGTGATGTTATTGTGTCCAGCATCGCTCAGTACATGCTACATTTTGAGTTATATTTTATATTGTGTGTTGTAGTATGTACTGAATGCATTTACGTATTTTATGTTATAGTTGGCATAAAATATATATTAACTTTATTCATTTCACAGTTTTTAATTTATCGCATCTTTGGCATTTGAATATCAGCCAGATGCATTTAGCAGGTTTAGTTATTTCTGCACTTATTTTTGTATTTGATGTGTTTTATTTATTTATATGTCTTTTGTACTAGCATGGTTGATAGGTGGTTTATGACTATGAAACACATCTTAGTGTAGTGTGCATATCACTTTAAATTTGTAACTTCCTTTTGACGCCAAAAAAGGCTTACATTTGGTGATGTAATAACTGAAAGCCAGTTCTGATGAAGCCCAGTTTTTTGGGTGAGAGCGCTTAACTAGCTTGTTTGTTTGCTTGTTCTTTTTCCACCAGTTTGTCCTTTTTACCATCAGTTTGTCTGTTAGTTTGGAGTAGTCCGTTTTGTTATTTTACGTTATATTTCGTTATATTATATTAAAACGCGATTGATACACAGTTTGGTTATCGCATTTATTCCTTTATTGGTAGAGGCACTTATTGGCGTTCTCGCAGTATTTTTAGTTTCAGTTGTCTTTGCATTTTACTATTTGTTGGAGTTGTTTACTGCTATGGAGCACACCGGTGCACTACCTACTCATGAGGAGGTGTCTAATTTGAGTCCTGACAAGGATAAAGAAGGCTTGGAGAATATTCGAGAGGACATACTCGCTTTACAAGGTGAATTAAAGGGTTTAACCTCTTTGGTTAAACAGTTACTTCAGAATGGTAGAGGCGAACTGGAGTCTGGCAACCATGGTAGCCAAGGTCTATTTAAGCCACATGAGAAATTAACTTTTAACACAGGTACTGGTTCTTTTCCATCTTTAGTGACTGACAAGGGGCAATGTGAACTAGTAAGCAATAATAAGCATGTCAATGCTGTATCTTGTAATATTAAACCCTGTGGTAGAGGCGAAGAGCAAGCATCAGTGGATAGTTTGGACATACCTAATGGCCAGGGTGCTATTAGAGAAAATGTGACTAATGGACTTGATATACGTGAATCTTTTAACAGTAGTAAAATCAATCTTACAGATTTTACTTTTGATTTCTCTGTATATAATATTAATGAAGAAGCTTTAAGAACTGGCGCCAAACCTAAGAGAACATTCCCCACTAAAACGTATTCCACTGTTACTGGACAAAGTTCACAGCGTAGGAAAGATACTGACAATTTCAATCCTGGCTTTTCCCACAGTGTAGGAAAGATGAATGGGCCATGCGTGGGCAATATTACCAACAATAAATTCAACAATTTTTTGACTGTGAACCACCAAATGGATGAATTTGGAGGCAGCAAACCTACACCGAATCCTGATGGTTCTGAATATGGGAACTTAAAAAATATGATTTTTATATTAGGCAAAAAATTAAAAAGTATTAATGGGCTTAAAATGGACAATGCCTATTTATCTAAAAATATTGACAAGAAAATTGTGCCTATTGGTTTGAGATTTTTTAAAGTACCATTAGGGGTTGAATTATCTGGTGAAGTGATGAAAGAATTTAATGCTTTTTTTGATGTTTGCGGTTTTAACTTTATGCAGCTGCTTATTAAACACAACGATGAGAAGCTTAGCAAACTAATTAATGAAGCTGAAAAGTTAAACAATAGTATTATTGATGCTCTGTTGTTCCCAGAATGGGAAAATCTATATAATAAACAATTTCAGGAAGCTAATAAATGGGCATCTAATTTAACTAAATGGAAATTCAAAAAGTTAGAAAGGGACAGTGAGCAATATATAAGGAATACAGCTTACAAATGGCCAATTGTCAATAATGACATAGGTTATAATAACTTTAGTGAGGTCCCTCATAATAGAGGTAACAAGAGATTTACACAACAAATTAATAATCATAACCATAATAAGCAAACATATGGGAGAAACAAGTTTGAGGGGGATTTTCAGAAGGAGACAAGAGATTACACCCAACCTTACAGGAACGGTTATCAGAATCATGCGGGGAGAACAAAGTATTAGAAGGAAATGTCAGGAATGCTACTATTTTTCATGGATATGAGAAAGGAAATGATATTGTAAGTAGTGGAAACATTTATAGATACAATAATTTTAACATATTTAATTATACAGATTTAGTCATAGACAAATCACACTTTGACTTATTTGTAAAAGGGATGAAATACATTCCTAATCCGAAATTTGATATTGTGGACACTATAATAGATTTCAAAAAATTCACTAGAAAAAATAATTTAAATATTTACTTCAACAACATTTTTAAAGCAGGTACTGATTTATTTGAGTTTCATACAGATGCTAGCACACAGTTAATGAAAACAAGTTCATTCACACCCCCGGCCCATCCCAAAGTGGAATTATATGAAAAAATTACAATTAGAGAATTATATTGAGAAACTAAAACATTGAAACAAATAACTGGTATCAATAATTTGACCCTTGAAGAGAGAAAGTCTTTATTGAATATCAGAGAGAATCATAATATCAGAGTAATGAAACCCGATAAAGGGGGTGGAGTTGTCCTATATGACAACATCCAATATACCAAGAAAATCTATGACATCCTACACTATTCTGGTAATTACCTTTCTATTTCCTTGAACAAGTTGAATATAGCATACTTTAGGATAGATTCCTATATTGAGGAATATTACATTGAAGGACGAATAGCCAAAGAAACATGAATATTTAAAAGTCAAGTCCCCTAAACTTGCTACTCTCATAGATATTCCTAAGGTACACAAGGATGTAGTGGACCCCCCCTTGAGACCGATTGTTTCAGGAAGTAAATCCAAGACTTTCCCGATGGGGAAATATATAGATACCAAACTAAAATTTTTGTATGAAAAAATTCCACATATGGTCAAGGATTCTTGGATGTTTTTAAAAAATTATCCAATAAAAATGAATTTTGACAATATTTATTTTTTGACCATAGATGTAATTAATTTATTTTCTTGTATACCCAAGGAAAAAGGGTTAGAAGCATTCACTAGTAGTATAAGGAAACATGCAAATATGACATGGGATGACACCTGCTTATTAGAAGAGATGATGGCTATTGTATTAGACAATAACTTTATATTTTTTGAAGGTGAATATTTTAAGCAAATTAGAGGCGTCGCGATGGGAGCAGCGTGCGCCCCTATTTACGCTAATCTAGTGATGCTTCATTGGGAAGAAACTGTTTTGTTCAACAGTGAATTTTTTCAATACATTTCGTATTATTCACTTTTTTTGGATAATATTTATATTTTATGGGAGGCCGATGAGAATAGATTAAAATTATTTTTAAAATGTGTAAAATAGTATGTAAGCATAACATTTTAGTGTAAAGCAAGTCATGAACAGAAGTTACAGTACTGCATGAGCCCATACACCTGCTAGTATATTATGGTATCACAAATAAAACAGTAGTACCTGTACCATCTAACCTGCAAGCACAAGAAGCAGGGCCAAAGCCAAAATATAATGACTGTCAAATGCCCACGAATTTTGTACCTTGCAGTAGGGGTAGCTACAGTAGGACAGTAATTGACATAAACAAATTCACCAGAAAAATTAATCTAACATACGTGATGCATGATTTAAAGTTCACTGAAAGTAAGTTTATTAAACCTTCAAGTTACACTCCTAAATTACATAATACAATAAAAGTTTTCGAAGAAATGTGTATAGCTGACATTAATAAACTGTTTAATACTAGGAATTATTTTGTTGATAATCTTACAAAATCTGAAAGGATAGCACTGGAAAATCTTAAGGGCCTAGCAGGACATTACAGATTTATGAAAAGTGACAAAGGTTCAAACATTGTTATTATGGAACAGGATGTTTATGAAACCAACATGTTAAATATATTGGGAAATTTAAACGAATACAAAGAAGTTACCATCTTAGATATACAAAAGTCATATCGCTTCATTAATTCCCACCTTTATGAAGCATTAATGTCAGGAGACATAAGTATTGAACTATATAACTTTTGTACAGTTGATTACCCTAAAATAGGGGTCCTTTTTGGAATACCCAAGACACATAAACAACTCATTGACCCCCCTTTTCGTCCTATAGTGTCTGCTCCTCACTCTATTACTGAAGGAATTTCCTTAGTTTTAGATGCTTGTTTAGGGCCATTAATATCTAAATGTGATTCCTATGTCAAAGATTCCTGGCATTTTTTAGAAAAATTAAGGAATTTTCAAGAAAAGGGAACGTTTAATCCTAAGACACACATTATTTTTACGCTGGACGTGGTGTCATTATATACTTGTATACCCCATGATGAAGGGGTAGAAGCCGTACGGTGTTATTTAACTAACAATACTGTTTTTTCTAACAATACAATTTCCACTATATGTAATTTTATGGAAATAATATTGGAAAATAATTACTTTTTATTTAAAAACCAATATTTTCAACAGATCAGAGGGGTAGCCATGGGCTCCCCGGCCGCACCAGCCTATGCTAATACGGTGATGGCATGGTGGGAGGTTGAACATTTGTCTTTATTAAGTAATAAATTTAAAATTGTATTTTATTCCAGGTTTATAGATGATTTAATTTTTATAATAGAAGGAAATAATGATATAGTAGATGAATTTTTTAAGGATGTTAATTTATCATCCAATTATTTGAAATTTACTAAAGGCAATATTGGTTCAAATATTAATTTTTTGGACGTATGTCTTTGGTGGGATGACAGTGACAAAAGGTTCCATAGTAAAATTTTTCGGAAACAAACTTTTACAAACAGTTATCTACACTATCAAAGTAATCATCCAAAGCATATTATTAAAAACATTCCTAGAGGCCAATATATCAGAGCCTGTCGGATGACTAGTAGACCTGAGGATTTAATACAAGAGTTTATTTTCATTGCATCTCTTTTTGTCAACAGAGGATACGATGAAAAGTTAGTGACTGACAGTGGAAATGAGATTTTGAACAAACATCAAACACACTACCCAGCTATTTTAAACAAATCAAAGACAGAAAATATCAATAATGGTGAATGTAGTTTTGTAGACCCTGGATTAATTTGTTCCTTGGCTATGAACACTGATGCTAGTTGCATTAAGGCAGTTTTAGAAAAAAATTGGAGAATTATACAGGGAAATAATGACATCTTTAAGGTGGTTGGTAATAAACCAAACTTTGTTTTTCAAAACAATTACAGTATAAAGAAACTGCTTGAACATGACAAGGCCCCCGCCAGTAAAATAAATAATGTGAAAAAAGGAATGTTTTGCTGTTACAATTGTAAAATATGTAGGTATATTTCCACAGGTTCATTTATTTCCATCACAACTGTAGACAGAGTCCTGGAGGTTCCAGGATATTTTTCTTGCAACACCTCTGGTGTTGTATACATTGCTCTATGTACGGTTTGTCCCGCATTTTATGTGGGCATGACCACCAGGAGTCTGGCTACACGTATTAAAGAGCATTTATATAATATAAAGACAAAAGATTCTAAGAGTGTATTATTTAAACATTCTATTACATGTGTAAACTTTAAGAAATTTGTCTTTACTGTGGTGGAGGCTTGCAAACAGGACTTAAGGGCTGGTGATTTCAAGAATTATCTTGAACAAAGAGAGACCTTGTGGCAGATTAAGCTGAAAGCAGATCAACCGCCTGGTTTAAATGAAATAATTAATGTAAAATGTTTTTTAAAGTATAGGAAATTGTATATTGACAAACATAATGATTTATTTCTGTCTTCTTTTTTAAAATAATTCTTTGAACATAGTTTTAAGTAATAATTGATTAATTGTTATTAATTGGAGTGTGTATTTAAGGGAGTGTTCTTTTTGTATCAAGCATTCTGAGGAAGTCAGTCGATGAAAGCGGTAATTAAAGGTTTTATACGCTATGTGGAGTATCCTGCTTTTTATTTCTTGGAGCCACTGTTTTCTGCCATTCTTCTGTTTAGTTGTTTCTTTGGGCTATTTTTTATTTAAACATTTCGTATTATTCACTTTTTTTGGATAATATTTATATTTTATGGGAGGCCGATGAGAATAGATTAAAATTATTTTTAAATATTTTTAAATAGTAGTAGTGAATATTTAAAATTTACGCATTCGGTTAATAAAACTGGAGTACCATACCTGGACACTTTTATATCATATCAAGACCCGAAATTAAACTCTATTATAAATAGAAAAAATACTTTTTCCAACAACTATTTAGAATACACCAGCTGCCACCCAGAAAAATTAAAGAAAAATATTTTCAGGGGACAATGCGTTAGGGCAGCTCGAATGACATCAGGTGATGAACATTTAAAAGTGGAATTGGAATATATAAAAGATTTATTCATGCAAAGAGGATATCCTATCAGTATGTTGGAAGACATAATTACTTATATAATGCATTTTAGAAATATTAGGTACAAACCTTTATTAGGTAGTCAGTCTATGTGTGATTTACAAGAGGGGAATGTACTTCCAGTAAAAGACACAATTTTAAACCCTGAAAGATTTAATAGAGCATGTATTGTACAGTTTAATTTGGCCACTGACCATATTAAGAAAATTATAAGCAATTTTGGTACATTCTAGCTGATGATACCCACTTGTCCAAAATAGTTTGTAATGGACCCAATTTTATTTATAGAATGGGGATGAATATCAAACAGTTAGTGGAACTAAAGAATTATAACATCAACAGTAATAAAACTAGTGGACTGAATACTTTTATTGGGACTAGAAAATGTGGGTCTTGCAATCAGTGTAAACATATTTTGGAAGAAAGACATTTACAGCTAGATAATGTACATAGGAGTAAAATCACAAGCAAGGCAGGTAACTGTAACAGTAAAATGGTTGTTTACCTAAGTAAATGTCAAAAATGCTCTGGTTTTTATATAGGAAAAACAGAGAGAAATTTTAGGAAAAGGATATACGACCATTTATACTGTATAAGGACTAAAGATAATAATAATGCTCTTTATAGACATATTGATAGGGAAGGATCTGACCATATATTTAAATTTATTATTTTAGAAGTTATAAAGGCAGACCCTAAAGGAGGAGATTGTAAGGGTTTATTGAAATATAAGGAAGCGAAGTGGCAAATTTTGTTAGGCATACAACTCCCCCAGGACTGAATGAATACATTTCAGTAAAACCATTTCTGGAGATTATGTAAAAATTCACTATCTCATCTAGTTTTTATCGCATAAAAAATTTGCATTATTATTTTTTTAAAACATTTTTTTAAATGTTTTTTCAAAAATTTTTAAAAAAATTAAAAAAAAATTTTTTTTCAGTAATTAGTACATCAATTTTTGCCTCTGTTTCACATATTTTAATGTATTAATTTTCATGGAATTTTTTATGCAATTTTTACGCAGTTTTACGCATTCTTCTTTATATTACAGTGTGATATTATTGTGTCCAGCATCGCTCAGTACATGCTACAGTTTGAGTTATATTTTATATTGTGTGTTATAGTATGTACTGAATGGATTTATGTATTATAGTTGGCATAAAATATATATTAACTTTATTCATTTCACAGTTTTCAATTTATCGCATCTTTGGCATTTGAATATCAGCCAGATGCATTTAGCAGGTTTAGTTATCTCTGCACTTATTTTTGTATTTGATGTGTTTTATTTATTTATATGTGTTTTGTACTAGCATGGTTGATAGGTGGTTTATGACTATGAAACACAACTTAGTGTAGTGTGCATATCACTTTAAATTTGTAACTTCCTTTTGGCACCAAAAAAGGCTTAAATTTGGTGATGTAATAACTGAAAGCCAGTTCTGATGAAGCCCAGTTTTTTGGGTGAAAGCGCTTAAGTAGCTTGTTTGTTTGCTTGTTCTTTTTCCACCAGTTTGTCCTTTTTACCATCAGTTTGTCTGTTAGTTTGGAGTTGTCCGTTTTGTTATTTTACGTTATATTACGTTATATTATATTAAAACACGATTGATACACAGTTTGGTTATCACATTTATTCCTTTATTGGTAGAGGCACTTATTGGCGTTCTCGCAGTATTTTTAGTTTCAGTTGTCATTGCATTTTACTATTTGTTAGTGTTGCGGAAGTGTAAGAGACTGCGGTCGAAAGTCACGCATTTCCTTGACAGCATGAGATAAGCTGTATAAATATGTACAGTACACAGGAGACAGTACCCTTTCAAGTGGGTGTTAACATTCTACATTTCCATCCTTGTCTTCCGCTTATTCTTGGTCCATTACCCTTCTGCTAGGTTATGCCAAAGGACTGCAGCTCTCTCTGTGAAGAACCACTGACTGTGTAAAATAGTATGTAAGCATAACATTTTAGTGTAAAGCAAGTCATGAACAGAAGTTACAGTACTGCATGAGCCCATACACCTGCTAGTATATTATGGTATCACAAATAAAACAGTAGTACCTGTACCATCTAACCTGCAAGCACAAGAAGCAGGGCCAAAGCCAAAATATAATGACTGTCAAATGCCCACGGTTAGGGGCAGACTTTGAATTAATTTATTATTTGTTCACTGGGAAAGTGGACTAGTCCACTGGCTATTTGCAGCCACAACCCAAGCTCAAAGAGCTTAAAATGCACCAGAGTATTTCTGAAAAAATGTGTACAGAATGACTCCATAGAAAATTTTTGAACATTATCATAAAATTCAATGTAGATAGGGTAAGATTAAAAAATCCAGTTAGAAACAAACAAAATAAAAAAAAGGTACTGTTCCGTTAATGGGGCAACAGTCCTGCAGCGAAATATAGACGGAAAAGTCAGCATGTAATTTCACTGCATGGTACATTACACTATGTAAGGAATGCATGGGGAGTCTATATACTGGAGGTAGTCTGCAATTTAGTACATAAGTAACAAACGGAGCCTAGTGGACGTAACTATCAACCTCAGTGCAAAAAGCCAGGAAAGGTCAAAGTAACGTGAGACAATGGTCCAACATCACGGACAGATTTTAATAGCTTGCTACCTGGTATAAACTAAGGCAATTCATAGAAAAACAGCTTTTGATATAACATGTATTTTCTAAAGGATGTGAAGTCCGAAATTCAAATGTTTGTCATTATTGAATTACATCCCAAATGATCTGCCAAACAACCACACATTTCTTTAAAGAGAACACCAAAAATATGACTTAAAAACCTGGACATCCTGTGAAAATCTGGACAGATGCGAGGTAACAAATGGCAATATACAAAGTCAAGCTGGTAATTCTATTATTTTATTTGTTTATTCATTTATATGCACCTTAAAAAAGTGAAATATGTCTTTTAGATGCTGCTCTAACTCCCTCGGCAAACTAATTTTTCAGCACCCGCGATCTAAACAGGGGAAATTCCCTTCGCAAACAGACCAGTCACCAGTGGATTCCCCCAGGATTCTGTGATGACACCTTTCCTGTTTGGCTTTTACTTCTCTGATGTGAAGGCTGATACCAAGGCGCTCTGGCTGATCAAGTTTGCGTCATAAGCGGAAAAAGGGCTTTTACTTTTCTGAGGTGAAGGCTGATACCAAGGGGCTCTGGCTGAGCAAGTTTGCACCGTTAATGGAAAAGTAAAAGTACCCTTTTCCATTAAAGGTGCAACCGTCCTGCCGCGAAATATAGATGGAAAAGTCAGCATGTAATTTCAATAACATTTGCCTTACTTTTCCATCTATATTTCGCGGCATGACTGTTGCCCCATTAACAGAAAAGTACCAAAAAAATCCAGTCAGAGTACATAGAAAGAAAAAGAAAATGTGTGTGTGTGTGTGTGTGTGTGTGTGTGTGTGTGTGTGTGTGTGTGTGTGTGTGTGTGTGTGTGTGTGTGTGTGTGTGTGTGTGTGTGTGTGTGTGTGTGTATGCAAATATATTTATATATATATATATATATATATATATATATATATATACAGTGATGGATATAAAAAGTGTACACACCCCTGTTAAAATGCCAGGTATTTGTGATATAAAAATGAGACCACAATAAATAATTTCAAAACTTTTCCCACCTTTAATGTGACCTATAACCTATTCAATTCAGTTGAAAAACAAACAAATATATTAGGGGAAAATATAAAAAATAAAAAATGTACAATAAGCTGGTTGCATGTGTACACACCCTTAAAATAATACTTTGTCGAAGCACCTTTTGATTTAATTACAGCATTCAGTCTTCTTGGGTACACACCTGCCATCAGTTAAAGAGACTCTGATTAACCCCAATTTTAAGTTCAGCTGTCCTAGTAGGATTTTCCTGACATTTACTCATTTGCCTACTACAGCAAAAGCCATTGTTCGCAGAGAGCTTACAAAGCATCAAAGGGATCTCATTGTTGAAAGGTATCAGTCAGGAGAAGGGAACAAAAAATTTCCACAGCATTGGATATACCATGGAACACAGTGAAGACAGTCATCAAAAAAGTGGGAAAATATGGGACAGTAACAGTAACGTTGCAAAGAACTGGATGTCCCTCCAAAATTGATGAAAAGACAAGACAAAAACTGGTCAGGGAGGTGGCCAAGAGACTTACAGCAACACTGAAGGAGCTGCAGATATTTCTGGCAATTACTGGTTGTGTACCTCATGTGACAACCATCTTATCTCCCATATTCTCCATATGTCTGCACTATGGGGTAGGGTTGCAAGACAGAAGCCTTTTCTTACACAGAAAAACATCCAGACCCAGCTAAAATTTGCAAAAAAATACATCGGATCCCAACAGCATGTGGGAAAATGTGTTATGGTCTGATGAAACCAAGGATGAACGTTTTTGCCACAATTCCAAAAGGTACATGTGGTGCAAAATCAACACTTCGCATCAGCAAAAGAACACCATCCCCACAGTGAAGCATGCTTTCGAGTTGCTTTTCCACAGCTGGAACTGGGGCTTTAGTCAAGGTGGAGGGAATTATGAACAGCTCCAAATACCAGTCACTTTTGGCCCAATATATATATATATATATATATATATATATATATATATATATATATATATATATATATATATATATTATTGCATTCTATTCATCTGCTTTTACTGTATTTGTGTTTCTTCCTACTTTATTACTAGTGGCATTGACTGCAACTCTGATCTGAGATATATAACAGTAATTATCATTTTCTGTGCATTTAAGGAGTTTTTTTGATTGCATCTGCTTTAGTTTCTGAAAAAAAATGCTTATTTCCCGCCTTTCTAAGCTAGTATAGTCTAGTTTTCAGAT
Source organism: Protopterus annectens (assembly GCF_019279795.1). Lineage (NCBI taxonomy): Eukaryota > Metazoa > Chordata > Ceratodontiformes > Protopteridae > Protopterus > Protopterus annectens. Next base: position 523,549,205 of record NC_056733.1, read on the forward strand.
TAAGTGCTGAATTCGGGGCTGTGTTACAAATCTCTGTGTTTGCCCATACCTTACTTTGATAGAAGGAAGTTTCTCTGTTCACCTGTGAGAGAGGAGAGCTTTGAGCAGCCTAACTGTCCCTGGAGGAGTGGTTTCAGCCCAGAAATTAGTAAGTTTATTGGCCATTTTGGGCTAATTTCTATCTCTTTCATTTCCCTGCTATAAATACCACATTTGTCCGGTTTTGCACACCAGGCAGTGCCGGCTAGCTAGGGTATAACTATTCCTGGCTCCACAAAGTCTCCTCTTCAATTTTTCCCTTGGAACTAGACAAACTATCAACTTAAGCACTCAAGCCATTCATTTCTCAGCCCAGCACTTGCTCAAAACTCATAGCAAACACTTATAGACCCTAGCACTAGACCCTCCTATACTGTACAGAAGGACAAGGCTCTCTATTCAACCTTGCCAGCCATTCAGTAAAACAGTTCACTGTACCTATCCAGGCGTGTCCAAAAGGCAGTTTCAGGCATACTCTCCAGTCCAACTGGTGAATCTGGGCATTTTGAGGCAATGTTACAACCGCCTCATGTACACAGACAACCCTCTCCTCCTACCACCAACCACTAATACATGCGAGGGATGCAATTATACAGCCAAACTGGAGGCTAAGCTCTCTCAACCCAAGGCTGGATCAGGCAGTCAAGAGGAGAAGGGAAATACTTGCATCACACCACCAGTCTCACATAGACCCATTAAACCAGCACCGGCAAAAAAACACACATAATAAGTATATGAAAACATACTTTGAGGCTCTAAATGAAAATGTACAAAAGCAACAGAGACCTCCAAAGCAGACATCCAAACAACCTCCAACCCCCCCAACACAAATCATGAAACACATACTTCACAAACCAGTGTGCCATGCAATCACAGCCCTTAAGGCAAAATAACATACCCAACATACTAGTAATAGGTGACTCTATAGTCAGGCACACTGACATCCCACTCACTAGGCTGAATAAGGAGAAGGTTACTGTAAGCTGCTTGTCAGGTGCCAGGTTCCGCCACATAACACAAGTACTCAGGTCACTCCAGAACAAGTACAAATACGACTCTGTTATTGTCCATGTTGGTGTGAATGACCTGAGCCATACCTGCCTGGACTACATGAAAAGAGACATGGAAGAGCTCTCTGATCTTGTAGCCCAGGCCAGTGTGACCCTGACCCTGAGTAGCATCCTTCCCTCACCAAAATGATACAACAGTATAAAGAAAAAAATATCACTTTCAACAATTGGCCAAGTTTCTGGTGTCATTCAAAGGGGATCCAGTGTCTGTCCGCCTGGGATGACATGCTCGACAAGCCACGCTGCTTCACTAGAGACGGCCTGCACCTATCACCCTTAGGCTTTTGAATACTGGCCAAGGCTCTCGCCACCCCCATAGTGCCTTTTTTAGGCAAGGCTCAAAAGACAAACCCACCGCCATAAATAGCACAATTAACAAAAAACTGAGGGTAATGCTACTCAGTGCCAGAAGTCTAAACCTCAAAATGCACGCACTTGAGGCACTTCTCAGTATGGAGAAAATTGATATATGTGCAGTAACAGAAACCTGGCTTAAGGCTCCAGAGAGCACCCCAGCACTACCAGGCTACAACTCATACCATACATTTCGGCCACAGAACCCGGACTGAAATACAAAAGGCGGGGGTGTATCCATATTCATCAAAGATACCCAAACCTCCAGGTTAGTGGCACAGCACGATGCTTCAGAGATCATCCACATGTAACTAACAATGGGCAAAACTGCAATTCGAATTGTAGCTTGCTACAGATCACCCACCATGTTCCAGGACCCCCATTCCACATTTCTGGAAACACTGGGAAATATAAAGGTCCTACCAAACACCCTAATGTTGGGTGATTCAATTACCCAAACATTAATTGGGAGAACTACTCAAGAACTAACTCCCTTGCCCAACATTTCCTAGAATTTATAAACTCAAGCGCCCTGGATCAGCTGGTTAGCACTCCCACCAGAAGTGACAACATATTGGACCTGGTCATCACCAACATGGGCGACCGGTGCTCCACACCAGAGGTCAACCCGTCACTGGTTAGATCTGACCATAAACAAATTACTTTGGATGTCCACATTCCGCCCCCACCCCCGGACAAGGAAACCACCGTGAAAAACTTTTCAAAAGAAAACTTCACATTACTTAAGACTGAGGTGGAAGGTTTCAAAGCCCCCATGCTAAAGGATAACATTGTCCAAGCTGCAAAATCCTTTACTAATGCATTTTACGGGCACCTACAAGAATGCATGGATCGTGCTATCCCAAGCAAAACCAAGACTTACTCCTCTAAGAAAAGGAAACCAGTCTGGTGGACTCCTGCCATAAACAAGCTATACAACAGAAGGAGGAAACTAGTACAGAAAAGAGTAAAATACCAAGAAGGGAAGACATCCCTGATCAGTATCAGCAAGAAACTACGATCCCTCATAAAATCATCCAAGGCGAGTTTCGAAAGAAAAATTGCCAAGGACTCCAAAGATCACCACAAGGCATTCTTTAGCTATGGCAAGAATCTAATTGGCAATGCTCAGATCTGCTCGGAGTTAGTGCAGAATGGTACAAAATACACTTAAACGACCGATATTGCCAACATCCTGGCAAACAGATTCAGCTCAAACTTCACACACTGTTCAAACTCAGCCTCTCCACAGGTTACGTACCCATAGAGTGGTGCACAGCAACGGTTATTCCACTCCACAAAGGTGGAGCCACAACAGACCCCGGGAACTAGCTTGGTCTGCAAGGCTATGGAGCGCATCATCATGGAACTCATTAACAGAGACATTGGGAACCTCCAAAACACTGGACCCTACCCAGTTCGGCTTTGTTAAGGGCAGATCATGCCTCCTAAACCTGGTGGACTTCTTTGACACAGTTACCAAGGCTATAGATGAGGGAAAGGTGGTACACACAGCCTACCTAGACCTCACAAAGGCCTTTGACACCATTCCTCATTCTGGTATTATGGACAAGCTCACCAGCCTGAACATAAACCCCTACGTCAGATGAGTTGCCAACTGGCTCACAGACAGAACCCAAATGGTAAGAGTTGCGGGAGCTAGGTCTGACTCTAAACCGGTTACAAGTGGCGTTCCCCAGAGCTCAGTCCTAGGACCCCTGCTATTCGCCATATACTTCCCAGAGGTACAGGCAAGCACAGGAGGACTATGGCTGACCAAGTTTGCAGACAACTGCAAACTAGGGGCTATAACTGACTCTCCGGCTGACACAGAAATCCTTCAAAAGGGTCTCACTGAGACGGACACCTGGTTTCAAAATCATGGCCTCAAGCTAAATGCCAAAAAGTGCATAGTCATCCCCTTTGGAAAAACAAAGTACCCACAAACTACCACATAGGTGGTAGTCCCCTAAATATGGAAGACGTAATAAGGGATCTGGGGACCCAAGTAGAGAGTAAACTTTCCTTTGATAATCACATTGCCAAAGTGGTTAGAAAATCCTTCTACGTGGCACACCTTGTCACAAAAGGGTTCGCATCCAGATCAAAAGAGGTCATTGTGCCCCTCTACTCATCGCTCGTCAGACCCATCATAGAGTACAACGCCCCATTTGGGATGTATCTTACAAGACACCTGCAACAGCTGGAAAGACCACAGAAGTACCTCACCAAGAGGATCACTGGCCTCAAACAGATGCCCTATGCAGCTTGACTGAAGAAACTCCAGCTGTACTCGGTTGCATACCACCTACTCAGAGGTGATCTCTGCCTGACATACAAGGCCATGTCCAACCCAGAACTGATGGACATGCTCCACCTAAAGAAAAGCTTATCCCCTCGAGCCACACACTGTAGGGATCTAAACCTCACCACAACAATAAATAGGATGTGCTGGAGGGATAGATTCTTGTCATAGAGACTTCCCATGCTTTGGAACAAGATTCCAATCTACATTAGGCAGAGCTCCTCAGTAACACTCTTCAAGAGAAACCTTGACGAGTGGATGGGAAACAGAAAGTTTACCCCGGGGATCACTTCAGTGGCTCTGCTGGGCAGAGGCACAGGGAACTAATCTAAGGGGGGAGGTGAAAGTCAACACATTCTGGCTAGGCTTATAAATGCATTTGGGCAGATAGCCTAGCACCTGCCTATGAACCTAACACGACAGTGACCCCAAGCATACATCCAAATCTCCAAAAGAATGGCTTCACCAGAAGAAATTTAAAGTTTTGGAATGGCCCAGCCAGAGCCTAGACCTAAATCCAATAGAAAATCTGTGGGGTGACCTGAAGAGGGCTGTGCACAAGAGATGCCCTCGCAATCTGATAGCTTTGGAGCGCTTTTGCAAGGAAGAGTGGGCAAATATTGGCAAGTCAAGATATGCCATGCTGATAGACTTCTACCCAAGAAGACTGAATGCTGTAATTAAATCAAAAGGTGCTTCAACAAAGTATTAGTTTAAGGGTGTACACACTTATGAAACCAGCTTATTGTACGTTTTTTATTTTTTATATTTTTTCCCCTAACAGATTTCTTTGTTTTTCAATTGAATTGTATAGGTTATAGATCACATTAAAGGAGGGAAACGTTTTAGAATGATTTATTGTGGTCTCATTTTTTATATCACAAAAACTTGGCACTTTTTATATCCACTGTGTGTTTGTTTGTGTGTGTGTGTGTGTGTGTGTGTGTGTGTGTGTGTGTGTGTGTGTGTGTGTGTGTGTGTGTGTGTGTGTGTGTGTGTGTGTGTGTGTGTATATGTATGTGTGTATATATATATATATATATATATATATATGTATGTGTGTATATATATATATATATATATATATATATATATATATATATACACACACATACCACACTTGTTTACTAACACACATTCTAACCCTTGCTTAACTAATTTATAACTAGTTCTTAAAGCTAAAAGCTGAATACTCTTTACACCTTACTGACAATTATGTTTATATATCCACTGCCAGTCTAGATATCTCTGCGTATTTGCTAATACTTTGTACATAACTGTAAGTTCTACATGGTGTTATATCTATAGTTTTAATGTCTAACACTGTTTAATTGTCTTTTGCCAATATGAAGTACTTTACTTTTGTTAATAATTATACTTTTACAATGTTACTTTATGACTTGGAGCTTATCTCTCTGGGCCTCCACTGGAAAAGGACATGTCCAGCTGGACTTTCCCGGTAAACAAATGTAAAATAAAATAAATAAATAAATATATACACACACGCGCACACACACATACATATAAAATATAAGCTAAGAAATGCATTAAGTACAGATTCAGTTTGTATACTGTGTTAGTACATTGATCACAATAGACCATTTGTAGGTACAGCTTTGGTGAAGAAATTCACAAAAAAAAATAAAGCAAATTTATAGACCTAATAACAGAAGATAGAAGAATCACACATGGACGTTGAAACTATGTAAATATTATTATCACAGTAGGAAAAACAAATGCAGATTAATTTTAGTATTAAATACAAAGTAGCAGGTGAGAAGAGAGGGTTGAAGTAGAAGTGATGTAGGTGAGGAGGGACTTAAGTGATGTGTCCAGTGGAAAAGCATCTGCAGTCAGATTTTTCGATGGAGGTTTCTTGTGAGTTGTGCTTTTGAAAGTGGAGAAGGAGAAGACTTCTTTTAGGTGAAGGGGAGGAATCTTAGATATGACACATAAACTACAACATACCTGTGAATTATATGCGTATAAAATGCTACATTAAGAGGCAGAGAAAAGTTGAACTGTATTCTGTTATTCATTCTAAAACAAATGTCTTGTCTTTAGTTAGGAACTGCAGTCCTCCTTAATTTGCCAGAAAACCACAAACTGTATGAGAAACGGACCAAACATTATGAGGCAAAATCAGGGACATGTAAGATGTAAGAGCTATGAACACAATACATTAAAAAATGCGCAAGCAACTTCACTGTGTAATCTGCAGAATATATTACACGATTACTGCATGATTTGTAATTCCTCTGCACAGCCAGTGTGAAGGAATTACAGACCAAAGTGGAACAAGTTATTACAACCAGCTTGGTTAATTTAGATGATAATACGGCAATGTATTCATAGACAGAAAATGTACTAATCTAACAAGCATTAAATCATAAACCAGGAACATTTAGTTTCTAATGCAAAGTGGCAGTTTCCACCATTTTGTCCACATTCTCAATGGCACTTCCTTTGCAGAATTGAATAATCTCACTTCAGAATACATCTGTTGTCATAGTACTATATAATATGTGATAGAGTAGGGGAATCTTGCCAAGAAAGTTTATAAAAAAGAATTATAACTAACCCACTTTACTTTCTTTTAAGTAAGTAACGTGCTCTGTACTACACAGATATGTCTTGCTTTCAGAATGGAGCCAGCCCTTCGTAATTAGGAAATACAGTTTCACAAAGACTGTTTCATGATCAATCAATTTGCTGTGTACCTAAGTGTGCAGCAGAGGATCAGCGTGTACAAGCCTTCATTCCACTTTCTGTTGTGCCCTCTACTCTACCCAATCTGTTGTATCTCCCTTCCAACACAATTTGCCTCCCTCCCATTCCTTTGTACAGACTGAAAGTTTTCATTCTGTCCCCGTGCTTATTCTTAATATGCCATGTTCACCCATTCATCATTGCTTTGTTTGGCTAGGCATGTCCCTCCCCCTTTTCTTTCTGTGATGTATGTATTAAAAAGGCCTTGTTCTCCTTTTTAATCCCTCAACTTGTGCCTTTTTATGCTGTCATCAACTTTCTATCCCCTCTGATAGCATGCTTGGGCCGTGTTTCCTCTAACTGTCCACCTCAACTTCCCATTGTTAATGTGTCATATATTTTGTTACACTTGTTGGCTTTACTTTCCTGTGTGTCTGTATTCACCTTCTGCTGTTTTTGTAGTCTGGGTGGGTTTCAGGATCTCTTTGCCCAGCGGTCATGCAACTTTTTTATTTGGAAGTGATGTACATTATAATGTTACTTCAAATGTGACAGAAGGTATGTTTGGCCCATATTATAGTTAAAGGACAGTAAAGGACCTGGACATATGTAAGTATTCTAAAAGAGTGTGCCTACTCATGCTAAATTGGATCTTGAGGAAGCTGCTTGCCAGTTCAGCTGCAAAGTCTCAGTATATTGTGAATAGCAAATGCCATGACTTTGGCTTTCCTGAAATATAGTAGTACTCGCAAAGAATCAATAGGAAGCCAGTAGACAAGATGGGGTGAGAAAAAGTAAGAGAGGAATGCAGAGAACATGGGTGTTGGTTGTCGAGGGTGTTTCAAAGAGTAGGGTGAAGAAACAGCATGGGGTGTAGACCTGAAACAGAGGACGGGGAGAGGAAATTAAGGCAGAGTGACAGAGGTAGACTGTATTGACAAGTCATGAAGTGCAAAGGGAGCTGGCAATAACCATGTGAAAATGAACAGAAAAGTAGGAAGGAAATGGGCAGTGAGGTACAGTCAGCCAGTTAAGAAAGACAGTGAAAAGGACAGAACAGGCTTTTAGGAAGAGTGCAGGGCAGTTAGGAAAGGGATCAGCTCCATAACAGGAAGTGGCAACCAGCACCAACAGAGAAGAAGTCTGTGGGTAGTGGATCATAGGAGAGATGAAATTAAGATGTGACGAGTAGGGGCAAGGGACAGGAACTGAAGTAGAAGAGAACCTAGGCAAGGGGAGGGGATCTGTGATTGTAGGCTCAGTTAAAAGAGTCTTCACAAGGGAGAGATGATTGTGGTGAAATCAATTTCAGGGCTCAAACTTGGCAAGATAAGGGAGGAGATAATATTCACTATGATGAAGGAATGGATGCAGGTTGTAGTACGTGTGGATATGAATACCTCATCAGAGGAGGCAGCAGAGGTAGTAGAAGCAGGACCAGGGTAGTGACAGACATGGAAAGCTGGGGGGGGGGGGGTAAAAGAGAACATTCTTATAAGTGCATCATGTTCCAGTAGACAGATGGAGAGGAGTAGAGAGTATATCAACTTGCTGTGTCAGTGAGCAAGGAAGGAGGAAAACTTGGTACTGACAGGAGAATGGTGAGGGTCTGTCAGACCACCTGAACTCCAGAGACTGACTTTGAGTAAGTCTGTAAAGGGCATCTGTGGTCATAGCTGAGTGGGAAAGTATACCTATCTGGTTTTTTTTTTGTCTTAGTTTAAAGCTACAGAGAAGGGCATATCACAAATGCAAAAATAGGTGGGATATAAGCTCTGTCAGTAGAGAAAAAGTAGAAAGGGTCACACAGCTTAGCAGAGAAACAAGTGAGTAATTCAAGGCATAGCTGTGTAGTATTTATGTGCAATATAAAGGGTCTGTGTAAGAAGATGGGAAGATGCAGGAGAAAAATGTGTGGGCATTGCTGGTACCACAGAAAAGTGGGTAGTAATGGGGAAGGGGGGTGAGACATGTAAGTGTCGCAAGAGATGGGTTGTTTAAGATGACAGTGAAAGGTTAAGTGGAATAGAGTAGGTCTACATAAAGGGGACATCAGATTTGAGGTCAAAGATAAGGGGGAACACTAGCCCATGAAGGGAACAAAGAAAACAGCAGGGCCATAATCTATGGTAAATTATGGTAGAGGAAAGGGTGTGAATGCAGGTGGTTTGAACTTGTTTAATAGCCACCAGACACATCACCAGAGAAGGATGAGAAGTTTCTCATCAAGAAGGAGATAAATGAATAAGGCATTAATAATGGGATTATTATAATGGAAGTTATGGTGAATCTTCAAAGACTAGGACATTGTGGAATTTTAGGAGAGTGAACTATAGACTGGATTATAATGAACAGTGGGTCAGTATCAGAGATGAGTTGGGGAGCAGAATACAAACTGTGGGAGTAGACAAAGTACAGGAATGGTCAAGTATACCGCAGTTAAGGATATGGGTAAGGTTTTGAAGAACTGGATGAAAAACAAGGCCAGCATGGCTACAGGGAAGGGTTTTGAGGTTGTTTAGGGCAGAAGAAGGCATATAGTCAGTGAAAGCAAGGGGTAGACAGATGGAAAATGTAGACTGCATGGTGGCAAGCAGAAGGATAGCAAAGGTACAATTTGAAAGGAAGTTGTCAGAATGTTTCTTCAAATATGTAGCAGAAAAAGTGAACAACGATTTTTTCAGCTACACAGCAGAAAAGAAGGAAATGCTTGGCTGTACCGAGCATAGATGGGAAGGGGATCAGGGAAGAAAGATACGGAATGAATATACAGAGAAAAGCAAAGGGAGGGTGCTATGCTACTAGGGAATTAGGGTGGAGATGGGAGAGCAGCGTACAGACAACAGGATTGAGGGAAGTGAGGCTAAGAGGAACTGGATTGTCTAAGACTGGATAAAGCACAATTACCATATTGACTGCTTCCAGATGTCCTTGAGTATCTAGACAGTATGCTAGCATATTATCTGAGTTGAAGTTTTCAGCGAACCACTGTCCACTATGGAAGTGCCTAAGGACTGATAGGCAGTAAGTGCTGTACCCTTGTGGAAAGAAGCAGTTAGAAAAAAATTACAAAACTACATGCCTGTTTCCTTAACAACAGTGGTTGTGAAAGTCTTTGATAGAATTCAGAGGGAACGACTGGTTGCTTTTTTTGGATTATGACAATAAACATAGATTCAACCCAGCCACTGGGGATGCACAAGCCAGTACATTTCTTTGTGCCAGTCCCAAGCCCGGATAAATGGGGAGGGTTGCATCAGGAAGGGCATTCGGCATAAAATTTTGCCAAGTCATACATGCAGACAACAGTAGAGAAATACATACTGGATCTGTCGAGGCCTGGGTTAACAACGACTGCCACCAGTACTGTTGGCCAACAGGGTGCTGGCGGAAATTGGGCTACTGTTGGCCGAAGAGGGAGAAGGCATGCCCGAAGGCAGGTAAAGGCTAGGACTGTGATAGTGAGGGTTAGAACTTTGAATGTTGGCAGTATGACTGGTATAGGGAGAGAGCTAGCTGATATGATGGGCCGAAGGAAGGTTGGTATATTGTGGCTGCAAGAGACCAGATGGAAGGGGAACAAGGCTAGATGTATCGGAGGCAGTTTCAGATTGTTTTATCATGGTGTGGATGGGAGGAGAAATGGCATAGGTATTATCCTGAAGGAACAGTATGCTGAGTGTTTTGGAGGTGAAAAGAGTGTTGGATAGAGTGATGTTTATGAAGCTGGAAATTGATGGTGTAATGATGAATGTTGTTAGTGCGTATGCTCCACAAGTTGGGTGTGCAATGGATGAGAAATAAAATTTTTGGAGTGAGTTGGATGAAGTAGTGATGACTGTACCCAAGGGTGAGAGACTGGTGATTGGAGCAGATTTAAATGGGCATGTTGGTGAAGAGAACAGAGGGAATGAGGAAGTGATGGGTAGGTATAGTGTTAAGCAAAGGAATGCAGAAGGTCAGATGGTAGTGGATTTTGTAAAAAGGATGGACATGGCTGTGATGAATACGTATTTTAACAAGAGGGAGGAGCATAGGGTGACATACAAGAGTGGAGGAAGATGTACACAGGTAGATTATATCTTATGTAGAAGGGCCAGTCTGAAGGAGATTGGAGACTGTAAAGTGGTGGCAGGGGAAAGTGTAGTTAGGCAGCATAGTATGGTGGTTTGTAGGATGACATTGGTGATCAAGAAGAGGAGGATGAGTGTGAGGGCAGCACCAAGGATTAAATGGTGGAAATTGAAAAAGGGTAATTGTGAGGTGATGTTCAGGGAAGAGTTAAGACAGGCACTGGGTGGCAGTGAAGAGTTAATGAATAGGTGGGTAACTACAGCAGAGTTAGTGAGGAAGATGGCTAGAAAGGTGCTTGGTGTGACATCTGGAAAAAGGAAGGAGGACAAGGAGACCTGCTGGTGGAATGAAGAAGTACAGGAGAGTATACAGAGAAAGAGGTTGGCGAAGAAGAAGAAGTGGGATTGTCAAAGAGATGAAGAAAGTAGACGAGTATAAGGAGATGAGGTGCATGGCAAAAAGAGAGGTGGCGAAGGCTAAGGATAAGGAATATGAAGAGTTGTATAAAAGGTTGGACACTAAGGAGGGAGAAAAGGACCTGTACCGATTGGCTAGACAGGGGGACCAAGCTAGTAAAGATGTGCAGCAGGTAAGGGTGATAAAGGATGATGAGGGGAAACGTACTCACAAGTGAGGAGAGTGTGTTGAGCAGATGGAAAGAGTACTTTGAGGGGTTGATGAATGAAGAGAATAAGAGAGAGAAGGTTGGATGATGTGCGGATAGTGAATCATGAAGTGCAGTGGATTAGCAAGGAGGAAGTAAGGATAGCTATGAAGAGGATGAAGAAAGGAAAGGACGTCGTTTCAGATGACATACCTGTGGAAGCATGGAGGTGTTTAGGTGAAATGGCAGTGAAGTTTTTAACTAGATTGTTTAATAAAATCTTGGAAAGTGAGAGGATGCCTAAGGAATGGAGAAAAAGTGTTTTGGTACCAATTT